>NC_140943.1:25260670-25398170 GCF_014529385.1 Adiantum capillus-veneris
TTTGAACAATTTTCCCCTTTCTTCTTCAAAGGTATTGTCATTTGAAACCTCATGTACCACCACATTAGTTTCTCCTTTCATGCCTCCTTGGGTGGTTTCTAGTGAAGATTTACATTCCAATACAATTGCTTTTATGTATTTGTAGCTATTCTATTTTCTGAAAGCCAACCAAGTGGATCACGGCGTGCCTATAGTTCTATGGATATTTGTTTCTGTACTCTTTGCGCCGTGATCCACTTGTATGGATTTTACTCCTCACATATATAACCCAGTTTTGCCTAGTTCTGCATTTAATCCATAGTAATCATCTTATTTTATTGACTACCTGATTAGTTGGTAACAATTGTGGGATACCTAATTATAGTTTGTTCAAAACTTATATGATCATTTGGTGCTCTTCTTTTTGTATATACTCGTTGAAACTTATATTTGTGATTATGAAATAAATGGCAGGTTTAAGATCACATAGGAGGAAGAGGCAGAAAATTGATCCCGAGCGCATTGGTGGCCAAGAAAACTTTCCAAGAAGACTGTCGGAGCTGTTAAAAACATCAATGAAGAGGAATGTAGACTTCACAGAACCCATTGATATAACTGCTACAGAGCCTGCCAGTAGTTTGGAGGAGCCTGATACTGACCCATCTGTAGAATTGGAGTCCCCTTCTACTCCAAAATTTACTGTACCCAACTCACTTAAGAGAGAAGTGGATTTTTCAACACCTACTTTGCAGAGTACCCAATGTATTGCAACAATCCAAAAGAAGAAAGATACAGTTATTTATGAAGACCCTACATTGATTGATGAAAGGCTTTTAGATTTTGCAGTTACTTTTGGGGCTAGTGATAAGTTTGATTTGGTCTCCTGCATGTCTAATGCTCCATTTAATCTTGATGTGTTCATAGTTGAACAGAGTGAACACTTCAAGCTAGAATGAGAGAAGTTTGATCTTCACACTCAAGAGGGCAGGTTTATTGTTGGTGAAATGGTGGTAGTCCATTTAAAGGACTGTGATCCTAAAAGACAGTCTTATAAGAAGTATAATCAGCTGCCTCTTATGTACAGGCCCCATTGGTGCAGCTTACATGATCCGGAGTGCAAGCTGCTTCAAGAGTCCTTTGGATTTCTAATATTTTAAAATGGATTATTTACAACTCTTATGAAAGATCCTAAGGAGGTCATGGAGGAACAAGATTTACTAGCAGATGAAAAAGAGGAAAAGAATGAGGAATATATTGAAGTGACAGGGATAGAGGAGTCCATTGATCTTGAAGAAGAAGCAAAAGAGGTGAAACGAAGCAATCTTCTCTCATTGAAAACCTCAGATATCAAGCTCCCTCTAGATGTGTCAGGTTTCAATGAGCAGCAAGCCACCTTAATGCTACCAGGAGTGCCAGAGTTTAAATTTGGAGATAGGTCCTACATTTTCCCCATGAAATACAAAGTATTTTTTGTTTGCGGGAGGACCTTTCACTTGCCACTATTTCCAAGTATCAGGAGGAGAGGAATGTATTTATTTCAAATGACAGTAGTGATGACGAGGCAATGGAGATCTCCAGTAACCCAGTGGAATGTCTTAAACTCTGATTTGAAAAGGCAAAAAAGTATAAAGAAACACTTCCTGATGAAGCCACATTTCAAGCTATTCAAAATAATCGTAAGCCATCAACTAGTAAACAGGATATGGAGGATTGGTTTAAGCGCCCAACGCAGGAGTCAACCGGATCAATTAACCTATGGAAGGATGAGCTTTTTTTGCAAGATGAGAGTTTTATGGTATAAATTCCTAACCCCCCCCCCCCCCCCCCCCCCCCCCCCCCCCCCCCCCAATCTCTATCTGTCTCTCTCTCTCACACATACACAAACACTTCTTTTGTTTACAGTCATGGATTGTTGAAAAGGACGACTTTCTTCGTCGTTGAAGAAGACAGTTCCGTGGTAGGGATGCAGCTCTAGGACAATATCTTCCTAGTTTATGCGAGGCACCCATCCTAATCTTCCACAACGGAATGTCACAAGAGGGAATACTGCAACCTATGCTTTCAAGACATTATCTCGCTTTTTATGTGGTCCAATGCTGCCACAAAATGCTGACAAAGTAATCCTCGTCGCAAGGTTTTTGGGAGAGAATGTTTTGGTTACTTGCCAGGATATACTGGGGGCCGTGCAACATATTACTACACATACACAGCAATGGCATTATCTTTAGGGAAAGAAAACACTACTGAACTCTTAGAGTATGGAAAACATTTAATGATTAGATACAAGGGCGAGGTTCCAAATGATATTTGCAAATCATGAAAATGTTGAAATATTTGTGGTACATATTGAATTTAATTCTACAGAAATTTGGGGTATATCGATCGTGTAAACTCTAACTCTCTTGTCCCACCGATGATTGGCATATTGCCTTGTCTCTCTCCACCTGGTTTGACTTTCAAGAGCACTTGAGTTGTTGAATGCATCTATTCGCTTTCTTTTCTGCATTTGCAAATGTCTGATTGCCTGTACGGTTGCTGAAGAGGCCAATACTTGCTTTTGTTGCATGCGATGAATGATTCTGCGATAAAACCACTGAAATAACTCCTTTATATTGTTTGCCTTATTTTGAGAGCCTCCATGTTGTGTGTGCCATGTAATGAGACTTCTCCAGGCCCTGGGTGTTCCATATACCTAGATTCCCATACTTCTGGATGAAGTATGGCAAATGATTAAAAATAATGTGCTGCAAAAGAAGACATTTATTTAGAAATTTAAACGCACACTTAGTACTAAGACTATATGAGGCGCTTTGAATTTACCATATAATGAGTGATTTGAGTGTCAGTCCATGCTGTCTTGAAGGATTTTTCAGTAGGCTGAAGGTTCTGTTTAAACTTGTTGAGATTATCCTGCGACCAATCATCATTCTCACACATTTGAAATAATATATCAATGGAACGCCACACATCACCCTTTGCATTGCAAGTTGTTGGCTCTTGGTCTTTCACTGTTAAATGAAGTTTTTTCCAGTGCATATACTCAACTTTGCTAATGTAGGTAGAGTGATATACTCTCCCTCACTTTGTTAGCTTCACATCTTTCATACCTTGAGGTTTAAATAGAAAACGGCGTGCCTTGATCCCACCTATGGATCGTTTGTAGGGTACATCTTTCTCATTGGTTGACCTTTTTTCGTCCCACTGTATTTTCACATTGCCCCCATGTAGACCAATATCTGACAAAACTAGTTCCAAAGCCTCTAGAGCGACTTGTGGTTCAGATGACTTTTTGATTTTCCAAGCAAACCCAATACAGATATACCAACTTCTCTACAATTCGGCAAAGAGCATGCATTGTAAAAATTTGGACATTAACAAGTGGTATATTTAAAACTGGTCGGAAATTAGAGTCTTGATTGTGACGAGTAGGAGCCTTTCGCCACCACTTTGGGTCCATCACTTTTGCAGGTTCCATGCAATACAAGCATGGAGACTTTGCCATGGCACCCATTCCACAATTATACATACACTTCAGTGTTTTGAGGTCACCTACAAGATGCCATTGAACTTGAAAGTCTCCTCTCCCATCTACAACCAATACCTCTCCTTGATTCATTTGCCTATCAATGATATCTGGAATAGGAGTTTAATGGAACACCCAAAATAAAATGTCATGGTCTTCTTTCTTTACTTGCAAGATCAATCCTTATGAGATACAAAAATTAAATCTAAAATTTAGGTACAATAGAGGGCTTGCTAGAGCTGCAAAATTGGAGATAACTGGATTACTGGAAATGTACCAAGCCACCATATGTTTGTTTCTGATTGAATAGTGAAGTATGAAGGGTCATCTGTGGGACATTTGGAAAGGGCCCTATTCATTAATGTGATTGTAACTCGCTCTAGCTTCTTCTCTTTAAGAATCTCACATTCATCTAGCTTCAAAACAAAATGTAGAATGCCACCTGTCTCTTCGAATGTGATATTGTAGAACTCTACCATTCTAGTTTGCAACAAAGTGAGGTCCATGAAGATATTGTTGTACTCATCATAAGTGACAGTAGTTCCCTGTGAGATATAAATATCTTGAATATGAAATGGACATCAAATGAAGTCTGTTTGTTCATTATTGAGCTGTAGTCTTTCCTTCCAAACACTTGCAACTGTTGGTAAAAGCTTAGATTTTATTCCCTTCTTCACAAACATGGAAGAGATAGACCGTTGAATAGCTGAGTAACCTCTTTTACTAACTCCAAGGGAGTCCAATGTACCATGTATATGCTTGGCAGGCACTGCATTCTTTGAAATGAATGTGTCAACGACATCTCGTTGCAAAACCTTAAACTTTTTGTCATGCATGATATCCTTTGCAAGACCACTAGTTATAAATGGCTTTAAGTGCTTTCCTACGTTGGCCTTCGGGTCTATGTTTTCTTTGTCTGGATAGATGGAATCTCTACAAAGAAATCATAACTAACATAAACAAACACTTAGATTAATTTATATTAATTAGACAGTTTACAATGCTCACCTCAATGCTTGGATTCTTTTCTTAAGGCCGCCAGAGCCTATCTTCAACGTTTCAAGATTTCGTAGTTTCTTCTATCGCACACGAGTGCCTAACATTGTCTCCTTGTTTTGTAATGACCGTACCTTTGTTTGCAAGACCTGTGATTCTTGTGTGCACTGCATCAAAGTCTTTTGGTCCTCATGATGCAAGTTTGAAAGTCTTTGAATCTCATTTGCTTGGTGCTTCACCATGTCTTTATAAGTTTTTGATTTGTTTTTTAGAGCTTTACGGTAGCCAAGCAATCCATTCTCTCCATTACTTGCAAAGCTCAATAAGTTAGTGGGATTTGAAAATGCTGGGAAATCATTTGTAATGGGATTCAATGGATAGAGTGAGCCTTTTGTCCAAATATCTAAGTGTTTTGCTCCCTCTGTTCTAAGTCTCTCTGTCATGAGCGGTGTCACTTAAATGTTAGTTTTGCCTCGCTTACACAGTGGCGTATATTGGGGATCCCAGTCAATGTGTAGATGATAGAAGGGTCTCTTAAGGAGGACATTTGTCGGGGTGGAAGAAGAAGCCATGTGTGCAACAGGGCAAGAAAGGGAGGATTTCTTTAAGGTCAGCGCACAAACAGTTCGAGATTAAGGAGAGAGTAGGTTTGGAAGGATATTTCCTTTACTCATACATTCCATGTACAAGAAACTCACTCCAATTATAGGACGTTCACTAAATGCAACTGAAAACGATTTAGTTTTCAATCATCACGACTGTTATGACACTGTGGCAAGAATCTACTTGTAAGTACACTTTTCAAATGGTTATTCCAACTTTACATTTGCTTTTGCCACACCTATTTTCTAGAGAGAGAAATTCAAAATTCTATTTTTCTTAGAGGGCTCTCCAAATGACCTCCGAAATTTCTTAATGTCTCCATCCCAATGCTCTATTTTGGGTATGCTAGCCAAGGGGCCTCATGGGTTCCACGTGAGAGGTAGCCAAAGTTAAGATGTTCTTGACAGCTTAGCCCCCCCCCCCCCCCCCCCCCCCCCCCCCCCCCCCCAAAAAAAAAAAAACACACTCACTCACACTTACTTAGAATTAGCAAATGATTAGGGTGGCTAATTAAAGTGACTAATCTTGTTGTAGATGGTGGGATTGGTCCATTATCTATAGCTTGAGGCTTTTGAGAGTTACTACCAATTCCCAGAGGCCACATGGAGGCGATAGTCTCATTCTGTACGACTTTGTTGACCAGCCAAAACCCAATGCAGATACCTGTAAATAGAACTTGTTCATCTCATTTTGGGTCCTATAGCCTTTATCTTTTTGCTACATTCTTGAATCTTGTATCTTGTACTCTAGAGCTTTGAAGAGTTCACCAACAGTCAATGCTGATTGCTTTGGGGATGACTCCCTTCTCTCCCCCACCCCACCCCACAACTTGTCGTCTTCGTCTTCATACAAGTTGTATCATCTGAACTCTCTAATTCCGAATCTGATTGCAAGTGTATCCGGTTGTATTCTCAATATCAATTTGAATCTGAAGTACAATAAGCTAAAGAAAGATTTCCTTCTAGAGGAAAATGAGAGAAAAGGCGATGAGGATATCCTCAGTGAGTTAGATAAGTTCCAATAGGGTAAGCTCTCAATAAGGCGTTATGTAGAGAAGATAAAAAAGCTTACTTGACAGCTGCATAAACCCCCCATCAAAGAAACACATAAGAGGATTGTTTCTAAGCGGACTTAAGAGAAAGACGTTGAGGGAGCAAGAAGTCTCACTTCCCGCAAGGGAATTTAATGATCTAGTGCAAAGAGCTTTGAAATTGGAACAACATGCTAAGAAATAGAAGGATCAAAAAGGTAAATCCAACTCAAGTTGTAGCACGAGTATTCTTTAGAACACGTCATCAGGCTCTAGTTCATTCGAGGACAAGCATTGTGGAGAACTAGCCAAAACCAGAAGAAGGAATCTTGGTCAAGGAAAATCAAGCCAAATTAGATTTTTGAGGACTCCAGGTCCAAACCTTCGATTTTGGAAAAGTACAGACTTGATGCATAAAATGTAAATCTAAATAGCATGAAACTGATGAATGTATCTAATGCACATATTGAAAAGCTTTTGATCATTTATGGAATAACTGTAAAATCCGAATACATCCTCTCAAACAAGGGAAAGACGTATCATTGAATGCACGAGAACCCAGGTAACAAAGATGGTACAATTGGTATGCGGCTGGCAAGGAGAGATATTAGAACTTTCTTGGTCGTGAAAAAGGCATACTTGATTTTACTAGAAGGAATTAGTTGTTACACGTGTGGAAAGTACGTGCACTTTGCAACACAATGTCCAAAAAATATGAAAGTTGAAGTGATAGAGGGGAAGATGGAAGAGCTAATACCATTGCGTGTGATCTTCAAAGCTCTGGTGTTGTCATTGAGGAGATTCCAAAAAAGGAGTTGGTCACTCGATCCTAGTAGAGTGAAGAGAGCCAAAAATGGAAAAAGTAGAGGGCTGTAAAAACCAAAGAAGTGGACAAGTGGCATGAACAAAGGGTCTAGGCTGGGCAGATCATGTAGGATCTTGAGCGGAGGAAGCTACAGAAGCTTGAGTGCTCGATCTTAAGCCTGATGCTAGACCAATCAGATTACAAAGGCATAGAATGAACCCAAAGTATGTTGAGAAGTTCAAAGAGGAGATAATCAACCTTTCGAAGGCGGGTTTCATTACAAAGGTTGCAAGCAGTGAGTGATTTTTATCGATGTGGTGGTACCGAAGAATAATGGTAAACTCAATGTATACAAGAATTACATGGTAAACTCAATGTATACAAGAATTACATGAAGCCAAATGCTCAAGCGATCAACGATCCTTTTCCATTGTCTTTCATTGATATGATGCTTGATGAGACAGTTGGACATGAGATGTACACCTTTCTTGACGGATACAAAATGTACAATCAATTGAAGCTCGCACCAAGGGACAGAGCAAAGATGATGTTCATCACTGAATAGGAAGCATTTATGTGTTTGGTAATGTCGTTTGGTTTATGTAATGCTCCATTTCAAAGATGTATGATGAAAACATTTAATGAGTTCTTGCGTAAGTTTTTGGAATTTTTTTGTGAAGACATCACCATATATCTATCTAAAGAGATGCATCTCCTATTTCTAGAAATTATATTTCAGAGATGTAGAGAGAAAAGATTTGTTTGAATCCCTTCAAGTCAGTTTTCATGGTATGGAAGGGAGAGATATTAGGCTACAATGTGTCTAGAAATGGCGTTGAGATGTTTGAACACAAGATCTATAGCGTCCAAGAGACCAAATAACTCATGAATGTGTCTGAAATAATGAGTTTTTGGGGATATATTAAGCATCTAAGGCTCTTTCGTTCTATGAAATTAACCCAGATAGGAGTTAAATTTGTCCAATCCCTTGAATGTGAAGAGGTCTGAAACAAATGCTTTGCTAGTCAAATTGGGTTGTTATTTTCTATGTACATGGTGATTGTTTTGGCATGGTAATGGGTGCTATTTTAGCTCAACCAGAAGAGTGAATTGATTACCCAGTGTACTTTGCTAGCCGTAGATTCAACAATGCAGAGCAAGGTTATTCAACTACTCAAAGGGAGTCACTAGGAATGGTTTTTAGTGCTACGAGATTTAGACATTATTTATTTGGAAAGCTATTTCACTTCTATGTAGACTATTAATCTCTATTGTTGTTACCATACGTGTGGTGGTGATGTGTGTAAACACATTTAGAACCGCCGTTGCACTTTTTCCCTCACTAGGAGATTTCCCCCCTGTTTATTGTATATATGTCCATCACTCTAGAACTAACTTGTCTTTCTATTCTTGTACTAAGCAATATACTGTCTATTGTGTGCCTTGAGCTTCTCCATATTCTTGAAGTTGTGTGTGCATGCGTGCAACCCTAATTCTAACAATTGGTATCAGAGCATGTTGCATCCTCACAGGCATAGTCACCAGCACCCCCTACTTACTTTGTCCAAATTGGGTAAGCTTTGGTGAGCGTCAAAAAGTTTAAGAATTTGCGAGAGCTTAGAATTTTGATTTGGCTTATTTAGGCCTCCGTTTCCACTACTACATAGGAAATTTCATCCTTTTGTGCATATCTTTTGTCAAGGAAATTTTCTGTAGAACATGTCTCTTATAGCCCTTTTTGGGTTGTGCTACATAGCACATGTTAGTCCTAATTTATTTTTCCTTTCACAGCAGTTTTCACATCGGGCGCAGTCACTTGCCATGGTTGACAATAACACAAATGTTTTCAAGATGTTTGCTACTGAGAGAAAAAGTAGATGGGGATAAGTACCCAATGTGGGCTTACATGATGATGCATGTTCTTGTGTCAAAGGATGTCTAGAATGTTGTGAAGGGCATTGATGTACGTCCATCTTCTGTGGATACAGGCTCTATTGAGGACATTGCAGGTTCTAACAGATCTATCGTTGCTAGAGTTGCTTTGCCTACAATTGAGCAATCTCATTGGGATGTAAGAGATGTACATGCTGATGCATTGATTTAATTATCTATGAATTGCACTATTACTATTCACATTCGATCAACAAAATAAGCAAACAAGCTTGAGATACTCTTGTTGATCTTTATGCAAGTCATAATGAGGCTAGCATTGCATTGTTGTGTAAAGAGCTGGAGTCAAAGATTATGGAAGAGGAAGGTGAAATGGACACTTTTCTTGCTAGTATCAAGGATATCAATGAGTAACTCATTTTTGCAAGTGAAGGCAATTTACTTGTGCAAACTGTTTTTGATGTGTTGCTAGACTATTAGCATACTTATTCTTGTACTTGGAGACTTACGACCCATGGAAACCCTCAAGCTATAAAGTTTATATTATGCACATTGTTGTTACAAGATTCACTTTCAAGAAAGAACATGTCTAAACAACATTGGTGCAGCCAAAGTTGGTTAGTGCTATGAAGTGGACAATACAATGCTATGGGTGTCTACAAGTGCATGACAGAGTGCTAGAGCAGGTGTGAAGGACCTGGGTAGGCAGATGATTGCTGAGATGTATGCTTGAGGTGGGTTTTGAGGCTAGGAAGGCTCCATGGTGGGCCAATCAGATTCGCAGAGGGAGGGTGAGTTTGAAGCTGAGTTTGAATAGGGGAGAGAGAGAGAGAGAGAGAGAGAGAGAGAGAGAGAGAGAGAGAGAGAGAGAGAGAGAGAGAGAGAGAGAGGGAGGGAGAATAAAGAGCATTGTAAATGAAAACCCAAGGGGCACTAGTGACATCGCTAGTGCTCCCCCCAACTCAAGAGAGAGGGCAGTTAAAGAAAGGTCAAGCAAAGGGCACTGCTCTAAGAGAATTTCCAAAGTCGATCGCCACATGTACCAATGGGAGAACAGATACCCAAAGTGGATGAGTCTCCTCTATAAGGGATTTTTTTTTGTACAATTTAGGGGCTTTTTGCCTGTCCGTTTGCAAGGGAACCAAGGAGAATGAGTGTGTTTTTGCTTGGGGCTTCTTTGTACAGAGGCGCGTGCATGTAGAGCCCAAGGAGAGTGTTTTTTTCCAGGCCACCAAGTGGGTGGCCCGTCTGTTGTAAGAGAGTTATGTATGGTGTTTTTTTCATTATGATCGATCTTCCATAGCCGTTTCTTGAGTGTCATTTCCCCTGATCTCATTTCTCTACTTCTTCTACGTTTGTGTCATGATGTTGATGTGTGTGAACATGGTGCCCTCCAAGCCATTTTTTGGAGTGCGGAATGAGAGTGAGAGAGAGGTGTTGTGTGTGGCAGCGGTCTATGGATTGAAATGAGATGTGAAATGTGTGTGGGTAGCTGATCTCGGTAAGTGTGAGTGTGTGGTGTTGACGGTGTGCGATCGAGTGCGAGTTTGCTCGTGGTAAGAGTGTATGTGCATTGGTGTGTAGGTAGACGAGGTCTGCTAGTGGAAGTGCGAAGTTGTGGTTTTTTTGAGAGAACAAGGGTGCTGTGAATGCCTTGAGCTATAGAGAGGACTTGTGTTGTGTTTCGGGTGTGTTCCTCCGTCCGCCTCGCCATCTTTTCTGGTGCCCCCATGGAGGAGCATGATGATTGCTCCTAGTTGAAGTGGTAAGCAGAGTTTGAAGCCCATAGATGGTTGGCAGATCGTATGGTGAAATGCTCCGTGGTCAGAAGCTATGGATGTTGTCGATGCGCATGGTGACAGACGCAAAGAAGTCACAGACTGTGCCGATGCGGATGTGCGGACGTGCAAAGGCTTGATGGTCTAAAGAGCGGTGATCGAAGCTCATGGCAAGAGTTGTAAACTCAATTTCTTGGGCAGTTTTGAAAGATAATTTCTCCTGCGCATGCGGGTGCAAAGTTGAAGGCATTGCGTCAAGATGTAAGTCAAGATTTTTTCGCTTTTATTGAACAATATGAAGCTTGTTGGAAACAGTTGGAGGTTGCTACAAGGTTTAGCGACAACTGATACCTCAAGCTTTCAAAGTTTCTAGATTATCTACATCCAAGGATTAGAGAAAAGGTGGAGTTTGGTGCAGATAGCTACAAGGATATTGTCTATTTGGCCAAGGTGAAGAGAAGAAAGGGGAAGCGAAAGCTGGGATTGTGCTTTTTGAAGCGTGTTGATTATGTGTCTATTGCGGCAACAATGTGTCGTATGGTTCAGACGAAGGTGGTATCAATTGCTTGAAGTGCAGAGCCTTGCTGGGGTAAGGAAAATGGTCAGCTATGCTCCTTTAAAATTTCCTGTTTCTGGTGTGCCCATGCGGATGGTGGAGGAGCTTATCAATGGATGAGTGTTCCATAGTGTAGGACCTGTATGCAATGAAGCTAGCCGATGTCAAGTCTCCAGAGTAGAGTGAAGAGGTAAAAGAGCCCGTTTTCGTGGAGATTACGAATGGAAAGATAGCAAGTTGTATCTAGTGTGCAGATACCAACAGCCTGAAGGTGGATGAAGAGTATGTGCAAAGCCAAGATGGTAGTCAAGCTTTTGTGGAGCAGAAAGAAGATGAAGATGCACATACGGAGTCGGCACATGGTAATGATGATGAGGATACAAGCTCAAGCTTTTGGGAGACAAGCAAGGAGGGTAACATAGATGAGTCCACGTCCTATGGCGAGCAAACAGATTTCAATAAGTTGCTGCTGGTAAGAGTGAAGCTACCTTATTGTATGTTTGAGAATATGGTGATCGGCAATGTGAAGGAAGAGCACATTGACGAGTCTAGACTTATGAATGTGAATATGCAATACAAAATGCTATGTGGAACCATGTTGATGGCTATGCTAATGAAAGTTGCGGCGGAAAGAGTTATAGATGTGTAATTAGTTCGCAGCCTTGCGGAGAAGGACAAGGCTGCATCTATGGACAACCAAGATGACCTACAATCTCGGCAAGAGGATGGAAATGAAGTGAAGACCAAGAAGGTCCTCGAGCACTTTCTGTGCTTTCCAAAGCAAACCGCATTTGGCTTGCATGTGGATCGAGGAATTGCCAAGCACAAGGTTAATTTTTCCAACAACCCTTGACAAGCAATATCATTGTGAATTTTTTTTGCCATATCAGCCTCGTGCATAGTACACCATGGCCATATTAGCGTCTTGTATAGGTTGCAAACAATGCTTACTAGGAATATTGAGCAAGCAACATGTTTCAAGGGATGAGATTCTGGGCAAGGAGTGTTGTGCTCTTGCGAGTGCGTTGCACCTCATATGCATACTCACGTGCATCTTACATAAGTATGTGATCTTTTCGAGTAACCCACTTTTGTATCTTGCTGCCTTTGCACGATTCCTTCTTTGCAGTGCAGTCTTTAGCAAAGTTGTATGCGTGTGTATGTGAGTCTGTGTACAAAACCAGAGAGATGTAGAGAAGCACTCTATCATGACTAGGTTGTTTCTCTCTCTCTCTCTCTCTCTCTCTCTCTCTCTCTCTCTCTCTCTCTCTCTCTCTCTCTCTCTCTCTCTCTCTCTGTGTGTGTGTGTGTGTGTGTGTGCAAGACAAGATCATGGCAGGGCTTGGGAAAAGATAGGTTCGCATTATTCAAATCCTATTCAAATGAAAATTGGTTGGCTCAAATTTGGGCAAGAGGGTTCTAAAACAGGTTCAAATTATGGAATTTTTAGTTATAATATGAGATTTGTAGTGAGATTATCCCTCTGAAATTTAGTGTTAGCCTGCTCATATGTGTGTGAAAAGGTTCCAAAGCCGGGTCCACAAAAAATGTTTCCCGAGCCCTAGATCATCGGCCAGGGTCACTCACCTTTTGTCCTGTGTTGCGAGTCGCCCCCATGCACGTGAGCATACCACCTTCCTATATACCAGGAGGCAAACAAATCGCATTGAAGCAGTCCTTTCGTCCGAGTCCACCTTTCCTTTTCCTTTGCTTTCCCACAAGGTAACTCAATTAGGCTTTCCTTAAGAAAAGACAAGTTTCAAAATCAAACCCACATAGTAGTACTATGCATACTAATGGCTCCATTGTTCTATCCATTAATTAATTTCCTTAGAAGATTCCTTGAACACCTTAACTTTTGAAACTAGCCGCTCAATTGGAGGTGATTCACGTGCTCCCTTTTGTATGCCCTATTTCCCCTTCCCCGTCTTGCCCGCCCCACCCTGTCCTGTGGTCTTGTGACCAGCCAAACCACTCCTACAGCATCAAAGACAATCAACCCCATCATCTGACTGTCCTTGTTGGGTGCATGAAAACCTGCAACAAAGAAACAGACACACAATGCCATCGTACTCCTCCCTCCAACCTCGTCCTCGTACTCCTCCGTGTCCGACCTGCCATCTGTCAAGTGTAAGCTCTCGCCCCATCTTGGTCCTCGTCCTCGTCCTCGTCCTCCTCCCCATCCTCTTGCTCCACACTCCCCTTGCCTTGTGTTGATCGTGGGCTCATCCTCATGTCCCATGGTGGCAGTGGAAGCCATCATCTGCTGTAGAGAGAGAGAGAGAGAGAGAGAGAGAGAGAGAGACCTCCATGTGTCCACCCATATCAGAGAGAAAAAAGAGACACACGGCTAGCTATGCGTGCCAGCTACCCTCTCAATCACAACCGTGTTGATCAGTTGGACTTGAGATCAATGTTGAACTCATCGCGATGGAATAAACATGCCAGACAGGCGAGCTACAGAGCATGCAGGGCAGAGAGAGAGAGAGAGAGAGAGAGAGAGAGAGACTGCACACTTGCATCTGTGGCTTCTGGGACCTCCACACGAGCATGAGAGAGACACGAAGGCAGGATCGCTTGCACGATTCCACTCCTCCTGATCCCTCCAGCGACTCATCTGGAGAAAGCCACTCCAATCTCGCTCGCTTCAGTTGGCCACTGTTAACCTCGCAACCAGACTCCCTACAATGGTCATCCACGTTTGCCGACACTTTAAAATCTCTCTCTCTCTCTCTCTCTCTCTCTCTCTCTCTCTTCCATGTGCCACCTTGGATTTTTTTACCTCAACTCAAGTGAGAATCTGGGTTGATTCTCCTTAATGAGACTAAAAAAAGGACGTTTTGGCCACCTACTGCCAACCACTTTTTTTTTAAAATTTAATTCATTACTTTGGAAGATTCCTTCCACCTAAGACATTCAGCCCACCTTAGTATTCTTACCTTTCCTTCCACCCAAGAGATTCGTCCCAAACTTGGGGTTCTAACCCTTCAAAAACAACTTGCAAGAATCAAACTCTACATCACAGAGGAAAGAGCCCACCTCGAAACCTGCTACCACTCGAGCAAACTTCCACTGCTGATTGCACAAGTGCATGTTATTAAATATATAAAAAATCCATGTCTGGGCCCTGCCGCACTACTGTGGTGCCACTGTCCCAGCCTCAATGCTGCTATACCATTGCGCCCATCTTTGCCTCGCTTCCAGCGTCGCTCAGTGCCTCCCTTGCCGATCGCCACCTACCTACGAGCCCTTGCTTCACGCATCTGGTTTGATTCGGCTCCTAATTTCTTTTGTAAAATCGTAGGCACATAGTAGATATTATATTAACTCAATAGAGAAATGTACAAGGAGCCTTAAGCATAGCTTGTGCCTTGAGGGAACATCCCTACCAAAGACCAAAGAGGTATAGACACAAGTGAGTTACTAAGATAGATACACTAGAGGGTATCACCTCCTGGATGGATTTGAGAGCTTGCTTCCACATTCTCTTAAGTTTATCCATGGCTATGAGCACAACCCTATTTTCTTGTCCAATCTTAAGCGGCCAACTACCAAGGAAGAGGCAATTTGGGCACAGAGGTGGGCTAGGGCGGAGTGGCATCTAGTCATTGCAATCATTTTTTGTGATGCTAACTAGACGAGAGTGAGATGGCTTGCACCATTTATTAACTAGAGATCCTCCTTTTTCCTAAAGAAACTCACATCCCTTCTTTCTTGGACAATTTCGTTGAATCCAACGCTCGAAAGAAAATTTTCCTAGTCCTCTAGACTTGTTTAAAGTAGCAGAAGCGGTCAATTTACATGCAAGGAAGAAGATCTTGGTTCTTTAGAATCTTCCCTCCTAGGATTAGATTGTTCTTGCAAAATATAATTCTCTATGCCTTAGGAATCCATTTGCATACCTTGCTTGCCAAAGCCGCTTATAGTCGGGCATTCTTTGAACATGTGCATAAGATCTTCACTTGCCGCTCTGCATCTTGAGCACCTCAATTATGACCAAAATGATTAGTAACATATGGGGGACTAAGATTGATGCCAACCATTTTGAAGCAAGGAGTGCCCAAACTAACAACAAGATACAAAGAGTAGTTTCCCATTTTTAAGAGGGTATGTAGGAACAAAAACGGAATTGGGCCTTTTTAAGGGAGGGACTCCTTGGAAATGAAATGCTAAACGAAATGAAAGGGGGGGGGGGGGGATAAACAAGTGGTGAGGTGGCTAGTAGGAGCACCTACGATCGCCATGTGGCACCCCCATGCATGCGTCGCTCTTAGGAGGAAGAGACGCGAGGGAGCATACAATCACACCAAAGGAAACCGGTCGGTGGAGGAAATGAAAAACAACTAATAAAGGTACCGCATAGAGAACAAGCATGACATCTTGGTGGGATAATTTTGTGTGCAATGTCATGAGTTTTAATTGAGGGCCTACGTAGTGGATTTTGCTCCTGGTTATAAAGCAAGGGAGAAACACAAGGAATCTGCAAACATTTTGATTAGTGTAATATGAAATGGACCTAAATATGTGCCTACAATTTTTTCATCGCATTTTATTAGATGGAATCCCATGATATGTCCATTATTGGGCAAAGAAGGAACAATCTTGTGTTGCTACGTGGTGCATAAGGCTTGCATAGGTGGGGCAAGTGCTCTTGCCAGATTGCCAAATAGGCTACGGAAGGGAGCAAGGGCAAGGAAGCCACCATTTTTTAATGGGTGTGGGCTTGCACACCTAGCAATGAGCTTGTCACGATGCTGTGGCTTATGACAAAGGATTCAACCTTTAGAGCCAGGTATTGAGCTCAAAATCCAAGATTTGCATGATGATTTTATATAAACTTAAAGAAGAGCCACATTGCGAAAGGAATCTATCTAGGTTTCTGCCAATACAAATGGAAATGAGCCTAGTGACTACTACATAGGTGATTGAAAGAGTATGGTTTGTATCTAAAGGATATGCTTGTTGAAATGTAATTGGCAACAAAGCTTTTTTTTGGGCCAAACTCACAATTGTGAGTGGGTATATGTATTAAAATCTTGAAAAGGATGCACTCATCATAGCGGTCCCTCGTATTCTATTCAAGAGGAAACTCGTCAAGCTAGCCAACTCTACATTGGTCCTTGGGTTCATGGGCAGGGTGCCTACCAAAGCCAAATTGATTAATTGAATGTATAGTTCCAGCATCCTGAATCTGAGTGGATCTTCAATACCTTGAAAAACGGCTTTTTCTCAATTCAATTCAGTGAATGAGGTAGCAATGGCCAAAGTGTTAGCCAAAAGCCAGCTATTTTTCACCCGATCATCGATGTGCGTGCTCCCTTGGGATCCCTCATTTGAATCCTTTGATGCATTCCAGGATATGTGCCCAATGTAGGTGGAATTCACCCACCTCCACCGTGGCTGAGAAGAAACTTGAAAGACTTGGAAGCAAAACTTGATACCCTGTTGTTTGTGCCATCAAGCAGAGCAGTCGGTATCACTGCTAACAAGGTGTATAGTTGGTGAAATCCCAGAAAGCCTCAGCTCATTCCTCTCAACTTTGGTACCTTATTTCGTGCTTGCTTTAAGTGTAAAAAATTTGGGCACTTTGCTAGGTCGTGTCTTGCTACCTCAGTCATGCTTCCAATCCCTATTGTCGGAGAAAAAGACATACCTTCAACGCTCCCAATGGATACCAAAATAGGAACTCTAAAACAGATTGTTAATGAGCAAGCACAAGAAGATGGATAGCCCAATGCTAGCATGCCCTAAAGGATTCAAAGAAGCCCATCTAAGCCCATCAGATACTGATTCTCGCTTGTTGCCCAACAAAAAATGTCATCCCCAATGTTTCAAAAGATTGTTCTATCACCCACATATAGAAAGAAAGACAAAGGATGACAAAAAATTTCCAACACCTTGTGCAAGCATTTCAAATCCAAGTGTGAGCAGCTGAACAAATGAAGAAGCTCCGCCAGATATTCCCAAAAACCCCTTTCTCTATGATAATATCTTTGAGGTTCTTCAAGATGCCAACCCAGAAAATTTCATGGTAACTACGGGAATAAGGCATGGGCCAATGGAGGATGGCAACGGGAAATAGGGCACGAAGGAAGAGGGGTTGAAGAGTTCATACCTTTCTTAGTAATGGAAGAGATTGCTCTCCAATCATGGAACGTGAAGGGCCTTAAAACCTATGGGATGGATTGACTAGTACGGAGTTTGTCAAAGATTTCTGGGATGATCTTAAGTCCTTGATCACGCGAATGGCTAACCAAGCCATGTTTAATGGAATCCTAGACACAATCATTAAAAGGGGCCTCATCAAACCTATCCCCAAACAAATTTTCTTCTTCCAACTGGAATATTGGCATCATATAACTAAGATTTCAGTTTCTTATAAATTTATTTCCAAAACTATAGCCCTCAGGCTCTCTCCCCTCCTAGACAAAGCCATTACTCCCCACTATCATGGATTTATTGAGGGAAGATCAATCTATGATAAAATTCTGGTAGCAATGACTAGCATAGAGTATGCAACATTCACTAAGCAAGAGTGTATCCTACTGTAGCTAGATTTAGATAAAGCTTATGACATGATCACATGGTTTTTCATTATAGATGTCACGAAATCGTTGGGCTTTGGGCCATGGACGTGTTGTTTGGTTTGCACCCTAGGTGTTAGTAGCCAATTTGTGCCTTTGTGCAATGAGAGAATTGTGGGTGCATTTAGGTCAAAAGATGAATCAAGTAGGGATGCCTATTAGCCCCTCTTCAGTTCAACGTTGGCTCTCATCCTCTACTTACCTTGCTTGAAGACAGTGCTGCTAGAGGGGAGATTCATGGGTTGTCCTTGCCTAGCAACAATCAAATCCTCGTGAAGCTCTTTGCAGATGATTCCATACTCTTCCTCAAAGATTGCCCTCATGTGATTAGTAAGGCTATAGAGATTATGCAAACTTATGCCATATCCTCAGGGTCAAAGTGTAGTATTAAAAAAGCAAGATTGATTTTGCCATCTCAGAAAACAACTCTTTTGATCCGTCAATGTGGACCGGGGAGGTAATGTCAAAAGGGAAGGTATTTAGGCACTTTGGATCCCCTTTGGGGGTGGACGTAACCCACAAGAAAATATTTCTATGGTCCTAGATAAGGTAAGGAGCAAGATGCGGAGGTGGGAATATGTGCTTTTCCCCTTCCTGAGCAGATTGAAAGTGATCAATTCGTTTATGCTCCCATATATAGCCTTCAATGGTCTTCTACTTTTGTTAGCCAAATGTAATTAGAAATAATTCTTGTATGGAAAAATAACACCAAAGAATCAATGTTCTGGTGGTGGGCTAGATAGGAGTCCATTGTGAGACCAGAGCAAGGTGGTATTGGGATCCTTAACCCTAGTGCTCATGCAGAGGCCAACTGTGTCAAATTTGTGGTAGCAATCACAAAGTAAGACCATGTATGGGATATTATGTCAAAGGACATGATGGACAGAGCTAAACTATGCTCTCAAGGTGGCCATTGGAAAGGGCTTGAGGTGCACGACAAGTTGCTTGCCCCTCCGTGGTCTGGCCTGAGGCATGGGGGTACAATGAGCGAGCTAGTTTGAAAATGTGATAGAGCAATGGAGTCCTTGGAATGGGGAGAGATAACAAGGTATTTTCACAACTCTATAAGTCACTGATTCCATTAGGAGAAATTTGGACTCACTTTTGGGCCCTATAAGAAGTTCCACATCATCTTAGAGAGAGAAAATAAAAATGTTGGATACTATATTTTGGGTGACACATTTTTGCACCAACAAACAACCAAAATGACATTCATTGTTTGGTAGCTGCCGTCTTCTTTTCTTATCCTTCTTTCTCTTGTCAGGAATCTAAATAACCATATGACTAATTATTTGAAACACCAATTTACAAGCGTTCCCTCCAAAAACATAAGCTACAGGAACTTTATCAACTCTAAACATGGGACTACAATGATTTCAAACGTGAGCTTCCATGCCTTCGCTACCAAAACTTGAGATATTTCGTTAGTCATAGGAATGGACAAGACTTCTTTTCCTGATGAAAACATCAATTTGAACTTGCAATCCCCAACCCCTTCATCTTCAACACTTACCCAAAGTATACGCTCAAAAGATTTCATCAAACAAAGAGAAAATCCAAAGCCTTGAGAAGAAGATCACAAGTTGGCGTGTGAAAGACGCCGTGCTTGGGAGTCGGAAAAGAAAACAAGATCTATGTAATATAGAGAATATGAAGATTGGTAGTGGCGACCTGAAAGAACGAATACGAGCTTTAAGGTAACTCGAAGTTTAGTTCTGCTTTTGTATCATATATATGCTTTACACTTTCTTATTATTGATCATGATGCATGGTGCTTTCTTTGTAGGACTTTGCTACATCCAAACTCGAACGGAGTAGGTTTCAATGTTGGAGTAGGTTCCAATGCCGGTGTGCATTACTGTCGTATAGTTCCCAAAAAAGCAATTGAAGAGATGATAACTCAGAAGAAATTTGATGAGTTGAAAGGGATGCTCATTACCTCCTTCATGAAGGAGAATCAATTGGAGCCAATGAAAGTGCAAGCAATACTTGATGAGAGTGGAATCTTGCAGACGGGACACATGGCTCTCTTCAAAGCATTAGCTAAAAAGTCTCAAAATAAATTACAGAGAGGATCATTGCTTCCAAAGCCATCACATGTAAAGGCTGCATGTCGACACGTAAACACCGAGAGGTGTTTGAGAGTGTGCAATGGAGTAGAGTTCCCAACAGACATACTGCATGGCCGATGCACAATCTCTTGAGAGTGTGCAATGGAGTAGAGTTCCCAACAAAAATCTTCAAGATGAATCTTTTCAGAAAGTGCTTGACATTTTTGTCTGTAGAGTTTAAGTTTGTACACTCCATGCACTCTGCAGAATAATTGAGAAGGTGGTTCATTTGTACATATGTTTTGCATGGACCTTAAAGCCGGTGAGTGAGTCAAAAAGAGTCATCAAAGCATTAGAGGAAGTGCTCTCAGACATTGGTTTGCATGGAGGCAATGTCAAAATTGAAGAGGACCCTAAGATGTCTCAAGGTCGTTACAAGGTACCAAGGAAAGCGTCAATAGACGATGGAGAGGGGAAATGGGGGAACACATCCTACACAAACACAAAGGCCTCTCTATAGCTCAGGGTATCCACAACACCCCTATCCTCTTAGAAAACACCTTCAAAAACACACTACACCCTAGCAGACCACCGCCTGCTCAATTTCCACCACTTACACACTCCACACATCCACCACACAACGCACACCTACTGCCACGGTCTGTCTCCACCCTTACACACGCACACAACTGCTCAATCTCACTCTCTACCTCAAAACATCGTCGGTCCAGGCGGGTACACACTTCCACACAGCCGGCACCGAGGGAAAACACCATAGCAGGAGAAAGAGAAGGGGGGAAGGGGAAACAACAGCAAGATGGGACAATAGTGACTTGATTGCACTTCCAAAATCATGTACAAAGACTTGCACTGCCATCACCATGGCCATTTTCACGAGAAACTACAAAGGGGTTTGGCAGGCACACTCCTTTGCCAAAAAAACCAGCTCAAGAACTCGCACACACTCTCAATCTTGGCTCTCTGCAGGCTCACCGGCTCAAGGCCCTCCTCAAGAAGCCTTCTCTGGCAAAAAGCATAATGGCAAAAGGCATGAAAAATGGCTCAAAACTGGTTTATATAAGGGTGCCCCTTTCAATTTGGGCATCTGGCCTCTGATTGGTCCACTTTGCATCCACATTTGAAAACTTTGGGAGGAGGTAGCCGCCTTGCTTCATCTACTCTTTTTCCCTCTCTCTTGCACTTGAAGGGGGGGGGGGGGGGGGGGGGGGCTATTTTCCCCTTGACATTTTTTTTATTTTTTCCTTTTCCTCCTTTATTTCACCCTTGGGAAGGACCACTTTGCATTACTCTTTTGATTTCTCCTTTATTTCACCTCTGTCCGGCTCCCTTGACCTATCCCCCACTAGCCTTTGCTCTCTCTATTTTCTCTCTCCTCATTTGCTCCCTTTTGGTCCGGCCTCTCTGCTTGCTTTTTCTTTTGCTCGGTCTTGTTTGGCTGGCCTTGGAATGGCCTCTTTGGTCTTCTCCTTGTACACTCTCTCTCTCTCTCTCTCTCTCTCTCTCTCTCTCTCTCTCTCTCTCTCTCTCTCTCTCTCTCTCTCTCTCTCTCTCTCCGACTCACAGTCACCTACCACGGGAACCCCTCCCCTAGGCAATAGCGACGTCAGTATTGGGGGGGGGGGGGGGGGGGGGGGGAGCTTTTGCCCTCAAATAAGGTTTGCCTCATAGGCGTTAGTTCCTTACGGCCCTGCCATGTCACCACCATCGCTAGCTGCCGAATCACCACCAGCGAGCAGGCGTGCCACTGGCGCTACCCCGTGCTGGCCAAAACCGCCACATTCCAGCCTTGCAGGGCCTCCAAGCTTGCCAGCGCAGCGCCACGGGGTGAGGGAGCTCCCCTCTCTCCCCCTTTGTGTACCTTCTAAGGCTCACAACCCAGGCTATAAAGCTTCAGCGCCCTGCCTTCCCTTGCGCATGTGGGTTCACTGGGTGCCACGTGGCACGCGCTAAGGACTCCCCCTTTTGAACTCCCTTGAAACCCCCTACAAATCTAAAAAAACCTCCCTTCTTTTGCTATCTTCAAGCAAGTGTAACTTGCTGCCCTGAGGCCTAATACTCGAGGTGTAAGACCTAGCTGAAAGCTCGCATTGCCGGCTTGGCTCAACATAATCCCCGTCACCTCTCGACTTTCCCAGGCCCGCCCAACAAGGCTGCAAAAAAACAGGAAAAAAACAATTGGCACTGCATTTTCGAGCAACTGCCCCTACATTCGACTCGCCGTATCTTATTGACCAAGAACCCGATTGACGTGCCGTCAATTTGCGCTATCCTCTCATGATGTCCTCCACCTTCTAGAACCTTAACAAGGTCAAAAACATGCCAGATGGCTCATTCTCCGATGTGGGCAAGTGGGCATAGACCCGCCCCCGTCCAAACTTCGACAGCTCATATCTTGCACACCGTGAGTCCGATCATCGGTCTGAAAAGACCGACAGGCTCCATAAATTGAGCACTTCAGCCCTATCACTTCACATCCACTTCTCTAGCCTAGACGCACATGTCCATCCCGTCGGGAATCTACAACTACCTTCACCTTCAAACTGGCATATCTCTCTTTGCATAGCTCCGTTTAATGAGCCGTCTGGACCAGCATGGAAAACACACCGGAGACCACATTCTAGCACATAAAATCCACATTGCAGGCATAGAATTCCATCACCCTACTTAGCTCCTTGCAGCACACATTTGTCCTAAAAAACCACATTACGCATACATTTCCATAGCCATTGGGATGCCTAAGACCTTGGTACCTGCCCTAGCATTTTGCACTGCACCTGCTAGCAACCTTTTCTTGGCATGGACCACTTTCTAGCTTGGACCAATTTTGGCTACACCAGCGGCATGAAGGCTAGAAGGTTTCTTGGGTTTAACCTCAAAGATTTTGATAGAGAGGAGAAGAGAATCTTGCTCAACAAATGGAAATAGTTACATAGAGTGGTTAAAGAGAATGTTGGTGGTGGGGCAATCCAAAATCACAAGCAAAACTTGTAGAAATCGCTCGATAAAATCTTCCACTACGTTGAGTAGCATTCGTGGGACGAAAGTAAGCTCACATGATTTCAAGCCGCCTTGATGGATTGGAAGAAGGCATACCTTGCAGGGTGGGGTGGGCAACATATCACTCATTACATGGTGAATTAGCATGTTCCATATGCAAACAACATATGCTCCATAAATTCCTACTCTACTCACCTTTTTCTTTATTCCAATGCAGCACATATTGTTCAACCATGGTTCTTATTTTGTCAAAACATACGGCTCGTTTTCAATATGGTCCACACAAGGCATGGAAGATACGCACTACAGGGCAAGAACATGTTATTTTAAGCAGACCAGACACGGTAGAGGCAAAGATACAGCCATTAGCCTATTAGAGTTACACCAATGGACTTATAGATGACTTATACATGGAGCAAGGCAGATAGAGCTTCTTAAGAGTTTAAAATTTACAAGTTCTTTACAACTCACCAGAGGAAGCAAAGGGCTTGGGACAACTCAAATGCAGGGGAGCACTATGTGAGATAGCGACAATCACGAGTCCAGAGCGGTAGAAGATGGGCCTTATCCTATCGTTTTTATTCTCTTCGTTGCACCCCCTTCTTCCTCACTGTGTACCTCTTTGGCATACACACCCCTTAGCCGAACTCTTTCCTCTGTTGATGGCAGCATCCCCGCGGGCATCAAGCATCTTCTATCCTTAAAAATAGCCTTTTGTTGTATAGATCTAGGCTCTCCGGGTCTTCAACTTCTGCCGCCGCCAAGGCATGAGCTGTGTATGACATGAAATAGGGGGCCCTGAGTGCTTAGTACCCATACCTGATACCAAAAGCGTGTAGAGCAAACTGATTCTCTATGAGGATTATCCTTTCTACATTCAGTGGCATGGGATACCCACTACACAATCTTGTAATAACTTTCATTGCAAACAAAGGGAACTTTGCATTATCCTCAGAGTATTCCTTGTGGTATATTATGATCTACAAAAAAATATCAAAACATTCATGGGTTATTATTGATATGCGTACAATAGTGTCAAGTACTTGAATTGTTTATACAAACCTTTTTGTGGTTAAAAAGCCCGTTCTACTGAGACAATGCCGCATCCTTGCCTTGCACTCCAATGACAAGTCCTTGCCTTGAGCCTCCTACTCTTCTAAGGAAACTATCATCATACACAAGCCCCTGTCAACTATCAGATTTATCTCAATATTGCATATTGGGACATGGGAAAAACCATCTAAATTCCTTAAAGAAATTACCACCTGATTCTTGCCCATTTCCAGCATGGACTTCCCCACAAGTGAATTGAGTGGCTATTTGCCATCTGGACCAGGGGTGCCACTTTTGACAAGGAAATCAACCCATTGTCCGAAATCTTACACAGTGGGCATTTTTCCCCTTAAAAACAAGATGACCGCATGCATGGCGTATCGCGCAACCGAATCCATAAGGTCCTGCACTGAAATACACACCTCAAGGGTAGATGCATGACCATTCCAAGCTTTTCGAGCCTCTTCAAAGTATTCATATAGACAAATTTCGATTTTAGAGGCAGTCTTCGAAGCATTGTCCATGGCTTTGCAACTCTTGAAAACACACAGGAACTCTGGCATGCTAGATTTACATTACAATAGACTTTGATTTTTGTGTTTTTTTAATTTTTTGATTTGATTATTTTAATCTATTTATAGAGTCCTCAAAAGTATATACGTTTTCCACAACACGCATACATTTGCAAAATATCACTATCCAAAAAATTGTACTAGAAAAAGAGCCAAAATTGCCATGTGTTGAAAAACCCCAAAAAGAAAATGCAAGGAACAATCTGTACACCAAGCTGAAAAAAGATAGCGTAGAAGCTGTAAACTGTCACAACAAAGGTCCACTTGTGCAGAGGACGCATAGAGCAAAGTTCTGTTGCAGGTCGCACAGTATCGTACATTGCAGGGGGAGCAAGTGCAGGTCGCGTACAAGCCACATAGGGTGCAGGATAGAGGAGCCGCACATAGGAGGAACTATGTGGAGGACACACACATACACACACACACATTTTCTTAAAACAATTTTTGTTTTTGTTTTGGGGGAACGGGGGAGGGGGAGAGGGAGAGGGGGGGCTTAACCTACAAAGTAAGATTAAAAATTTTGTTATACATATATGTATATCTATATGTGTGTGTGTGTGTGTGTGTGTATAATGAAATTTCTATACCCAACCAACAAACATTCCTAATCTACTAGAGGACTGGTCCTCCATGTCAAACGCATTTGAAAATAGCCATTTGAGCAAGTCCACTACTTTCTTTTGTAATAGTCTCTTTGACCATATCCCAATGTAAGTTTGATATGCATCCTTACAATGCCTATTGTCAATTGCACACCAAGGGCCTCTCACCCATGCAACATGCAACCCAATCTATTTGTGCAAGTTTCTCGCACAAGGGCCTTCTACCCACAATCCATTCAACCCCATATTTCCCGTACAATGAGAGTCCCATGCATCCCCAATGTTAGAGGGTCGCCACGACGAACGTCTGTAGCATAGCGATTTGGCACTAACATAATGTCAATACTCAGGGAAGTGATTCGGATGGGGCACGTAGACTCTTTGAAGTTGTCAATCTCAAGAAGTGAACCTAACAAGCTAATGCAACAACTCCACAAGCAAATCAATCACTCAATGATCAGGGAAATCTACCTATGTTCTTTCTCATAGCTCTAGGTCATCACGCCATTTTGGCACTTGAACGGACTCGGAATGCAATGGAACTTTATGACGAGATTTAGGAATTTAGAGGCACTATCCTACCAAGTCTGGTCGCAATTCGAAGAGGTACCAAAATCATGATTCATCATGAAAAAGGTTCTGAAAACTACAATAGAACTATCCAAAATGGTCGCCCTATGGTCTAAGCACACTCTCCTATGGTCAAAACATCATAAAGAAGTGATTAGGCACTCAAATCTATAATTAAGGCTCACTAATGAAAGAGCAAAGAGAAAGGAACACAATACAAGTTTAGAAATTGAAAGCTGATTACCTAATTGCTAGGAAAGTTGATTACAAATTGGAGCAGCTTAGTAGCTTGAGTGTACGTTTTCAGAGCTCCCTTCTTCTTCTAAAGATAAGCCTCTCTTCACATTAAAGTTAATGACCTTTACACGTAGGACTTTCTAAATGGCTAGTGGCTAGTTCACACGGACCTTTACAAATATCATGACGAGATTACAACTTAGGAAATTGACTGCTACTCTCGAATCAGGATTTACACAGAGTATCACTACACTAGCTCGGAAAACTAATAGAGTACAAATGTGGTGTTTGACTACGTGTCCAACCAGGTGGACACTCATTTAGTTAGTCCCCTAACATTCCCCCTTCCTAGATCGTGTCGTCCCTTGACACAACCATGTGCAAGTCTTGCCATAGGGTTGCCTTCAACTTTGGCTTCAATGTTGGTCTTTTGTTTGGGAAATGCATTAGGAAGTGAATGGGGTATAGGAGGGCCTCTTTATTTGGCAGTTTAAGGGAATGCTTAAAGCTTAAGCCAAGTTTGATCAAGCCTAAAAGAGAGAGGAAAAAGGCCTATGCTGAGATTTACAAAAAAGCTATTTCCATATTTTGAATTTGAAAATAGTTTATTTAGTAACCCAAAAGAGAGGGGGGTAAATGAATTTTCAAATGTCCTTTTTCCACCCCTTTTCTCTCTCTAACATATAAAACACTCTCGCTCTCACTTAGAACTCATTAAAGGAGGCACTTTTTAGTCCCCCCCCTCCAAAAAAACAGATTTTTCACATTCTCTCATTGTATTCTCTCTCTAAAACGTGCTCTCTCTTTCCTCCCTTTTCTCTCATGTCACTTTCTCTTCCAATCATTAAGGAACATTCTTGCCTATGTCTTTCTGAAAAGGTGCAGATCCTCCAAGGTTGCAGCTCTGTCCTCTCTCCCACTCTCTCTTCCTTTATTCTCTCTCTCTCTCTCTCTCTCTCTCTCTCTCTCTCTCTCTCTCTCTCTCTCTCTCTCTCTCTCTCTCTCTCTCTCTCATGCTTCTCCCACTCCAGCTCCAGCTGAGTGCAATGGAAAACTCCATTACCTCTGTGCTGCAACATTTCTCTCTCTACAGTCATGATCAACAATTCGAATTCAAAGGAGATTGAGTTGCACTCCCTCTCTTTCTTTCCTTCACAACATAATCTTTTTCTCTTAACTCTGAGTACTCTCCACTTACTTTCCTCCATAGCCACCTTCACCTGCTTGTAGCAATCACCATTACACATTCTCACTAATTTGCTTGATTAACTAACACAATGTCATTCAATCCCCTATCTGCAAGACATTACTAACAAATCAAAACGATATCGATTAAATGCTGATTTAGAGCAGGAGTATGCAACTGTGCGACTTGGAACATCTAATCCCAATGCTGGAGACCAGCTATACGGAATCACGGATGCAAGGCAATCAACTTATGGGTTGATGGCCATTTTTACCCCGACGATCCAATGACCAATGCATCATCGCCTTTTCGTAATGTCACTGAGCTACTGCGATTTATTGGAGATGGGAGAGACGGACTGTTTGGCTACTGCTGGAGATTACATTCAGCTTTTCAAAATGAAAGGGAAGCAAGAAAACATCTCTGAGCTGCCTATTCTTCATTGCAAGAGAAGTACGTGAAAGACATTTAGCAAGTCATAGAGGAAGCCAATGAGAAGACGAAGCAGCTTAATGACGAGATGTCAAAGCTTATTACAAAGGTAGAGCATCAAAAAATGGAGCAAGAGCATCGTCTAGACAATCAGCTACAACACACTACACATAATATGCACCAGCGAATCGATCATCTCACACACACATTCCACAGGGCTATCACATTCGCAAGCGCAACAAACATGCGATGTCTATGCTATCTTCAAGCGATGGAGCTCGAAAGAAACGTATCTGTCAAACTCGGTAGGAATACAGATGCAAGCTTCTAATTTCCTACATCTTTTGTAGGTTGCTGTAATATTATTTCAATATGTAGGAACTTGGCTTGGATGATGATGGGAATTGAGTCCAATGCTGAAACGATCGGACATACTCTGCTGCAGCATATCATCAAACCAAAGAAGCTGGTGGATCTATTGGATGATCCATCCAATGCTGACATTGCTAAAGTTTTGTGCCAGAAGTATTTCAGTGAGCTGAAGAACATTGTTTCACCTTAGGAGATGATGGAGGTGTGTGACAGCAAAGGAATAAGTTTCAAGGCCTACGAAGATTTGTATAGGCTTGTCACACTAAGTCATAGAGAAAAAGGTTTGTCTAGGTTTTTGCCAACGCCTTACATTGTTAGCATCGCAAAAAGGTGCACCAATAATGATTTTGCAAGCTTGTTGGGTGGATTTCAATATGTGGAGGATGTCCTGCCACTAGAAGAGAAAAAATCTTTTTGTTACAACAAGTTCAATAATGTCTATGTTGACTTGTTGAAGCTCCAAGAGTCAATGATTAGATTTTATGGGTTGACACAGGAAGAGTGTGATGGAAAATTTATATTTGTGATGAAGCTTGATGAGTGCCAGATTGTCAAAGGTCAACGGCTCGAAAGGGTAAGCGTTACGCTTATGAACAGAACCTTGGTGGGCGTTGATGCTGAGCTAAATGCCAGCGAGAAGGGAAACACCTGTTTAGGTGTTCAATCCAAGAAGAATATTTGGTGGCTCGCAGCTTTTCATCTCCCACATGAGACACATGAGTCTCTCAAATGGTATTTTAATCACACCCCAATCGTTGACGTCATTCAACAACAACAAGAAGGACAACGATTGCAGGTTTTAGGTCTGGGTATGTTCCAAGTGGAGTGGCATTTGGCAGGAGACTTGAAAACCCTCAAGTGTATGTTAAGATACAATCAAGGTGCAATGACCCTCTTTCCATGCATTTAATGCTGCCACAGTAAAGTCTCATTAGGAATAGAGGACAAGGGTAAGGATAAGGGTGGCAAAGCTACAGTCAACTTTGCAAAAGGTAAGGATAAGGGTAAGGGTAAGGGTGGCAAAGCTGCAGTCAATTCTGCAAAAGGTGTGACCACCACACAAACAATGGGTAAAGCACTCCAACAATGGTTTCAACGTATCTTCAGTTGTAACCAAAGTGTACCCCCTAATCAAGACATGGATGATCCAAATCGCAATCCTATTCTACCGATTCCTTTGATAAATGTGCATGTGTGTACTCTTCATGCCCGTCTATGAATTCTTGACAAGTTTTTGATGCTCCATATTAATTATGCTTGGAATATGGAGCCTGCAAAAAGAAGGGAAGAGTGTATCAGAGAACTTGAATCTATTCTATCAAGCATTGGCCTACATGGCGGTGCAGTAGAGCTATCAAAGGATAGAAATGAATCTAGAAGTACACAGGATCTTCCTGATAAAATATGTATGGGTGGTAGTAAAGCTAGGCATATGCTTTTAATCTATTCTAACTCTCAAAGTCCCAATGAGTTTCAATTGTGGAAAAAGGTGTGTGACATTACCACCAACAGAGGTAACGACGCAGCCCTAGGAATTAAGTGTGCTCGTGAGTAGCAGTCTGTAGATGATATTTTTCGTTTCCTTGAAAAGACAAATCTAACTTCTGCTGAGATATCCACTTTAAAGTTTATAATCAATAGTTTCACAGTGCAAATGGTGGATGCCTGGGGGGAGACACACATAACACATTACATGGTGGGTTGAACACTTTGTCTTTGGAATAAAAAACAATCAGTGTTTGAACTAAAGGTTTATATTTTTACAACATATTCTTTTTGCTCATAGCTCATTTTTTCTCGATAAATCCGGCTCATTGGTCATCTGGAGTATCCAAGGAATGGAGCGCTCACACTATCAAGCAAAAGCAGTGTATTTTAAAGATACAAGGCATGGAGGTTGGAGGAAAAAGAGTAATGCCCTGCACGAAATGTTCAACTGGTTCTACAGAGTTTTAGCGGGAAGAGAAAGGAAGAAGACTAGAGTGCAAAGAAGCTTGAAATGCAGAATAGAGAAAGTGGTTAGCCTGAGGCGATCGCAATCGCAATCATATCATGCTTCTAGTGCAAAAGATCGATTTCGACGGTGGTTGGCCATAAGGCAACGAAATGGCAAACGTTGGGTGGAAAATCTATATATTATTAACACTAACCATTCCCAAATATTGAGCATACATTGTAATGCCACGTGATTTGTTGACGCCCCAATCAGTGGTTTCATGTAACAAATTTCGACAATTTTGGAGTTATTTTGGATTTTTAATGGTATTATTGAGTTTTTAGGTTTTTTTTGAAAAATTAGTACTTCATAAGTCAAAGCTCACAACTTGAAGTTCATTTCTTGTTTGCACATTCTAGAAGATCCACTCGAGCACAAACGCACGTGCACTCACATCTTGCACCACATGGACGATTCACACGAGCAGATTGGCACTACACATAACAATACCACCACAACCACTCACACCATAGAAAATCCGCAGCCGGAACCCCATGCAAAATTCAGGGCTTCAAATCCACATCCCCAACCACAAGTGGATAACCCAATGTCCCAGTATGCTCCAAACACCCAAGAACCTCCCTAACCAATCAAATCCAGATAATCAAAGAAACGTGCGACACATATTTGGAGGTCTCGACGATCTAACCCATGCCACTCGCACACCTCTTCCAGATCCCCCACCGATTTCACCTCTTTGTAGAGCAACGCAAGAAACAAAAGAGGAATATCGAGGTCTGTTTCAAAATCCACCGCCGTTGCCTCCTGCCACAACCACTGGTGCTCAGGCCACCCCACATACTACGCCGCGAAAGTTTCCACTGCAATCAAAGAAAGAGTAATCAAGGTAATACGAGGCGACTTGGTATCTAAAGCAAAAGAGGCCAAGAGGAGGAAAGACAAAGGGAGAGGGAAAAGAAAGAGGCAGCTGAAAAGGAAGCCCTTAGAGTACAAGAAGAGTAGAGAAGACAGAGAGAGCAAGAGAAAGGCAGAGAGCTGAGGCCGAGAGAGCCCATTTGTCCAACTTACAAGCACGAGCATAGGCAAAGAAGAAGGTGGTACAAGATAGAGTTCAAGCCACCCAACAAGCAAACAAAGGCTGGGAGCTCAAAGCCTTTAAAATTCCCTCAGAGAGCCAAGCAATGTGCAAAAAGAAAAAGGGACAAGGTGACACCAGAAGAGCAGCAAACCCAAGAGGAGAGGAGGAAAAAATACAAAGATGATCCTCTTGAATGGGCTAGGCAGGCGGCTCCTCCACCACCACCAACAACATAGAAAAAGCGGAGATGGAGACCAGGCACAGTGGCTGTGTGAGATTAGGAAATACCAAAAGAGCGCTGAGTCAATCATACCCAAAGCAGCCTTCTCTCGGGTGGTGTGAGAGATGATAGATGAATATAGTGATTCCGTTACAAGAATACAACGTGCAGCTTTACTGGCCTTACAAGATGCCACCGAAGACATTTTGCTGCAGCTTTTTCAAGATGGCGTCTCTTGTATGGCACATGCAAAGCATGTAACTTTAAAAAATATGGATTTAGCCTTAGCACTAAATTTAAGAAATGAAGGATGCCTTCATAAGATGTAGTTTATCCCATGTACTCTCTCTTCATGAGATTTGTAACCTTTCTCTATAATATCAATTGGCAAATTTCTACCATTTCAAGCAATTGTTCAATTTTAATTTGTACATTGTTTTTTATAAGTATTTGAATTGCTGGATATGTTAAATTTAAGTTCACCACCATGGCTCCACTTTCACCCGTTGAGGCACACACGTGCACATAACCTCGAACATGCAGCCACCGGGCGGCCAAGGGGAGCGTCTCAAAGATAATTTTGCAAAATAGGGCGACGGAGGGGGCGTACGGGGTCAAGAAGGGCAGGTGACGCATCGACGGCGCCGGGCGGGGTCGGACGGTGCAAAAAATCCCCTGTGCGCCACGACGCGCAGGGAGAAATTCCCTGCGCGCCGTGGTACACAGGGGAATTGGCAGAATTTCTCCCTACATGCCATGGCACACAGGGACACTTGCAGAATCTCTCCCTATGCGCCGTGGTGCACAGGGGCTTTTTTTGCATCGTCCAACCCTGCTCGACGCCGGCGATGCGTCACAATCCCTTCTTGACCCCATACGCTCCCCCCCCCCCCCGTCACCCCGTTTTGCAAAATTATCTCCGAGGCGCTCCCCTCGACCGCTTGGTGGCTACATGTTCGAGGTCTGTGCACGTGTGTGCCTCGGCGGGCAAAAATGAAAATTATTGAACAATATGAATAAAAAAACAAGTACTGAATGGTGACAAGAACATTTATTCTTTATTGATTCAAATATTACATCATGGTTGATTGGTTTCTCTACGAATTACATCTTTGGGTAATGGGCGAATGGCTAACTTAACACCAAGATATTTTATAATTTCCTCTGGGTTTGTCAACCCTTGACCTAGGCTCAAGACGCAGTAGGAGAGGACCGAGCTTGGGTGTTTGCCTGTAAAGGCATACAATGCTGCCTCTCGGTCCACCAATATACATTTGTGAGCGTTTAAGGTGAGATAATCTTTAGCGAGTATGCCACTTAATGCTTTACACTTTAACAGCTCTGCAAAACCATTCTTGGAGAACTTTGTGTGAGCAACTCTAAGAATCGATGGCCCCAGATGTCTCAGGTAGTGCCAAAGAGAACTATCTCTACCCATAGAGACGTTGCGCAAACCTCCAGTACGCATTGCGAACTTATCAACATGATAAGCCGTCTGCAAAGCATTTTAATTTATATAAACACTTGTAGCAAGGAATACTAGAAAATCTACCAGGTTTACATTTATTTACCTTAGTTTCTTCATCCCTCTCTTCAAGATTTTTCTTTGTAAGATCAATGCTAGATCAATCATCTCTACCGATTGCAATCAGTGGTTTGTGTGGATGAAATGCGTTGTCCGGTACGCTTTCGTAGAAAGAGGCACATGATTTTATTTCCACTAGTGTACTTGCTACTGTTTGCACCAACTGTTGTTCGTTTTCATTGGGGAGGAAAGAGAGGCTTGCTGGGAGATCTTGGTCTTCAAAATCAATTTGAAAATTGACTTTCTCTTCTTTCCCACTGGGATCCTTCATGCCTGCATAGATAGCAAGCACTGCAAGCGACTCATCTTCTCTGAGTCCTAACATTTTGGCAATGTAGTCAAGGAACAGAAACTGACAATCATCCACCACCACTGGATGCAAAGTGAGAATTTGGAGGTCCGGGATCTCTTCCAACACCTCATCTCCCTCTATCATTCGATCTTCCTCCTCAGTGGCGCTGGGATCTTGCATGAGTTCGAGTACCATAGATGCTTCGGCCTGTTCATCTATCTCTTCGATAACTTCATTTGATTCCTCCACAATGGTCACAGGAGGTCTTTGGTTGACCTTTCCTTTGATTTTCCCTTGTCCATGCCCTCAAGCACAAGTAATGCCAGAACCATGTCCCATGAAATAAATTGGGTGCCTATGCACCCCATGCCCAAATCCATGAGATCATCCTCATCCTCTATCTTGAAGTCCCGTTTCGTGAGGCCTTTAATAAACCTCAACAAGAGAAACCGAAATTTTTTGTCAGCCGCTTAGAGATGCTTCAAGAAATCCACTGGCAACCATGTCGTGTTGGATCCCTCAAAGATTATGGCATATTCCTCCATGTGCTGCGCCATGTAGTCAAGAAAGCTTCTGAATGCCTCTACATGAAGGTTGGCAGTGGCCTGGATGTCAATTGTCCCGTCGAACACACTGAGCAGTTCATGTGCTCGATCTGCAAGTCCTACCTTTTCTAATTGTGTGATAAGTGCATCAATAGACGTTACCATGGGTTTGTTCACGAAGAAGATGCGAAGAGAGCTTTGGGCAAAGACTCTACTCCTAACTCGCTCATTTTCCTCAGCTTCCACTCTTTGTTCCTTGCTACCTCCAATGCATCTTCATATGTCCTAGGCTTCTTTAGCTCCACTCTCCAACGTATATTCTCCCCAAGACCAGCCAAGAATCTGTCCTTCTTCATCATGTCAAGTAGGGGTACTTGTGGTGCTAAGGCCTGGCACATTCGCTCCCATGCCAATGAAAACTTTCGTATGTACGCATCTACTGGCTCACCTTCCTTTTGCACTAAAGCCTGTACTTCTTGCCACACTTTGTCAGGAATCTATCTTCACAAACTCCATTTCCAATCCATGCCTTAGATTGTCCCAACTCAATCTTACAAGTGGATCAGCCATACGCAACTCCTCTTCAAATGCCTTGGACCAAACTCGTGCATCACTCTTCAAACAGATTTGGAGAAGGCGTAACATCTGCGCAGGGTCATGAATCTCGTTGCTAATGCAGGCAACCTCCATCTTTTCCAAAAAGTCTTCCACATCTTCATCACTTCTTCCATGAAACTCCGGATAAGAGAAAGGCATGGCTACCCAAGTTTAATGCTTTAATAACCCCTTCGAATAAACGTGCAAGAACCCAAAACTTTTGACTAACTCAATTCCCAGAAACTTCAATGGAGATCAACTTTAGATAAGGACAAACACATGCACATCAAATGAGTTTTCATAGTTAATCATCGGAATTACAATAGGCAAAGGACATTCCAGGATATCTCTTAATCTTCTTGGCCCGAACATAAAGACTATGTGCTACTGGAAAAAAATCTTCTTGGACACATGAACATTTATCTGGATTCTTTGTGTTAAATGGAAAGGAGTGAATTGAGGGCCGTTTTGATAATCCATTAAAGCCAACCATGCAGCTCCCAAGAAAGCACACTTGTCTTATCCTCTGATTTTGCTATAATTTCAGCAGCATAACAGCATAAATGGCTCAAAAGACCAAAAAACTAGCCATCATAACTTGGAAAATTTTTGATAGAATTTCCCCAAAAGTAGAGCAGTAAGAACCCAAAATATAGACTGTAGATGTATGCATAAACTGCCAACAATAGAACTCGAGCATCAATTAGGAATCACTAGTACATAGCCTATGACGAGGTCACAAAAAGGGTGCTCCAACTATCTGTATCACCAAAAGGATCTCCACATTTGAGAATCCCGCAGCTCAATAAAACCTCATGCTATCGACCCTCACACGAAGGCTTATGCAAATCTCGTATAGTCAAGTCTCAGAAATGACTATCTTCCAGACCAAGTCTCAAACATGGCTGGGACTGCCAAATAAAACCAAATATGGCTCCACAAAGGTGTACAATGGCAGTTTCCACAAGTAACGTACAATCCAGCAGACAATGCGCTCAAACATGCGTCAAATGATGCATACCCACGGCAACTGCAAGTGACTCCACTGTCAGTGTATCACTATACTCCGGCTCCCTGTACCTGTGTAAATCACCTGTACCTGCACCTGTCCCTGTAAACTGTAACCTATAATCTCGACCTGTAGTCCCGAATCTCGAAGCTTGAAGCTCGAAGCAGAAGGTACTCGAAGAAGATCCTCCATGGGAGCACCAAAAGAATGTGAGCGGGATGAAAACACAGAGAACGCCTCTATAATGACCCGACACACACTCTTGGGAAGATACAGACACACACTATGGGGCACCACTCTGCTTACACAATCCACCTGGCCGAGACAAGGAACACACCGATGGAGTGAGAGGAGAGAGACTATCCACTTGCCCACTCCACACACACACACACACACACACACCCAAAAAACTCAGCTCAAAAGAGGATAATTTCTGATGTTTAGATACAATTGAGCTTGGGCCAACACCAATGGGGAAAATAGCTCACACAATATGGGTAAAAGATACCAGATACAATCACAAATTGGAGCAGAAGCTTCGTTCATAGGAACTACTTATACAGCCAAAATAGCAGAAAAATAGTGAGAAATTTGAAAAAATGGACACCTTTATCGCGTCCGAAACGGCCCGAAGCCCTAGTCTACAATGTCAAAGTGCTCAAATCCGACCTCAGATGAGCAGTTTACGGCCAAAACAGGCTCCAAAATGAGCAAAAACACAGTTGCGACTGTTCCTCCTCTTCTCTCCATTTTTTTTTCTGGTCTTATCTCAGTTATTTTAGTTCCCACACTTCACTTTATCACTTGGGCACCCTGGCCTTTTAGATGACCTCAAACGGACCCCGAACAGGCCAAAACTGGCCTCACAGTGCATAGTTGTCACCTTTTTGCATCATCCGCACACCTGGCACTCACCTTTTTTCAATAATGCATCCCGCCACCACCTGAAGTGGCCCCAAAAGGTGGTCCTCATGATGAATTTTTTACATAATTATCACAAGAAAACATCCACGTTGTGTCTGTACTTATCCACGTGCAAGTATTGAACCCATTCGACCTCCTGACGCCACTAGATGTCATCTGACACACATGCTTACCTCACGTCGTCGGCCCATGGATAGATTCCTCGAGAAGTTTTACGCGCTACCAACTCCTCATTATTATAGAAAAAAGACACTGGTGCTGGTGATAGTGAAAATCGATGCACTATGTACATGATATCCTACCTGTACACACGTGGGCCCCACATAACAACCTTGCTCTGGAAAATGAGCAATTCTTTATTTGATGCACCATGCATGTGTATGTACATATGCGCAATCCCTTGCTCCAAAAAACTCCTGACACCGCATTATTTTTGGCTTGAGGCCATCATGTGTGCCACTTATGTACTAAATAGGTGTCCTACGAAAGCTTTGCAGTCTATTACTCCATATGAAGCATGGCATGATAGAAAGCCTTCTATTGAGCACATGCGTGTTTTGGCTGCTTGGCATATGCTTTGCTGCCACAAACACATCGCAAAAAATTGAATGATAAGGTTGTCAAATGTATTTTTATTGGTTATAGTTCTGAAAGCAAAGGTCACAGGTTGTATCATCCGCAAACAAAATGTATTTTGGTTTCACGGTGTCGGAAAGTGTGTGGTCTAGCTGGGAAGGTCCAAAACCTCTAGCTGTGAGAGTTCGAGATGAGAGTCAAACACTTTGTGAAAAAATGATTGCAGAGAATCACCAACCCTCTTTCTAAGGGTGAGAAAAATCTAAGAGCATTCGTGAAAACAAAGTCACAAACCCTCTTTCCTATCGTGCTTGGAGTTTGCTTGTTTTTGTAGCCGAGATTATGATGAGAGGATCACCAAATCACATTAAATTTCACTTTAAAAGACCATTTAAAAACATTAAATTTTCATCCATGAAACCTCAATGATCATACAAGCACAAATCTCAATCGAAACCCAAACCTCTTTCATGGTATCATGTAGCCTTGCCCCTAATTACATATTCGTAACATCAAGTAGTTGAAAGGAATACTCGAGCTTCCACCTTCATGGAGATCATTTTCTAAATTTTCAGAGATTTAAGAGCTTCTAAAGTGAAGCCCACACACCATTTTGATAAGGGGAAACCCTAATTCACTCCCTCACTAGCTCAGATACAAGATTACAAAGAGGCGGGACTACCCTACACATAGATTGAGCAACCATGGAAGCAATTACACAGTAGAGCAAAATTGCTGGTTTTTCCTATAAAAAGAAGTCCTCCCTCTCTTACCCACGGAATTTTCAGCTGATGTGTCAATTTTTAGGCCATTTTCCATTTTGGACCAAAGCTAGGCCATTTTCAGCTCATTTTTGACCCAAAAAATGCCATTTTTGATGCGAAAAATCCCAAACGGAGTCAGAAAAATCCTTAAATTTTGGGATCACTCGCATAAGCATAAAAAAAATAGATAAGCATAATTTTTCGTCAATATACCATTTTGGGTCACTTTCCATGCAATTCTGCAAACGGTGCCTTGTTAGCTACTATTTCTGGCAGTTTTTTGTCTGCATCAGTCTTTATAGGCGAGATGAGTGTGCCACCATGAAACACTTGGAATATATACATTGTAAAACCAAATTAAGCATCTTATAAAGTGGAAAAGCATGCAAATGCACCACATCCAGGGCCACGACTCCCTGGATAGGTATGTACATGATAATGACCGCAATAGACGCTTCAACATATATCACAGTATATACATGATTTCTTTTATTTGTATACATCAAGAAGTGTCAAGAGTGAGGTGAATGTTTTCATTTCACACTATATACGTGCCATGGCACGACATACACCCCCTCTGAACCTACACATCCTCCGGTATGTGCCACAACAACATTTGTAGAGCATTTAAACTCATGGTCAAACGCCATATTCTCACTTTTATCCTCAGTTTGCATATAGTTGGCTTCATCATACTCTTCACTTGGTTGTACATCAAATGGATCAGAATTCCCTCTTCTTTTGAATAATTTAATTCTTTTTCTTGCAATGGGAATTTTCAGTTCTGTCCCATCCAGTTCACGCAAGGTGTAAGTTGCATTTCCATGCACATGTTTGACAGCATAAGGACCAAACCATCTCTTTGCAAGCTTCCTTATTGTAGAGTGCTAGTTTTCAAGGCTACTATCTTGCACCAACGCCCAATCACCTTCTTCAATGTCTTTTGGTTTGAGCCTATGCATCTTGTCAAATTTGTCTTTGTTTTTCAACCTTGCATTCTTTAGTCAAGCTTTTGCAAGCTCAATGTCTTCAGGCCTTCTTTCTAATTTTTGTATCCGCAATGCAAGAAGGTCTTCTCTACTCATTCCATCTTCCCATGGCAATACATTCCATGTAAGAACTACATCTTCAATTGGCATCACAGGTTTTTGACCATACATCAATTCAACAGGCATATAGCAAGTGACTGAACTATGTATTGTACAGTCAGCCCACAATGCAAATGGCAGTAACCTTGGACACTCTCCAAGCTTATCTTCACAAGCCTTAGCTAAAGCTTTGATTATTGGAGGATGCCCTCTTTCACTTTTTCCATTTCCCTTTGGGTTATAAGCACAAGTTAAAGCTAGTTTGATTCCAATTCTAGAGAAGAATTCCCTTGTTTCATCAGCATCCAATTCTCCTCTATCTGCAGTTATCTTTCCACACACCCATAGCGACATATCAAATATTCAAGAAGAAATTTACATACATCTTGTTTACTCTTTGTCCTCAATGCATGCCCTTCAACTTGATTAGACAAATCTTCTCTTGCAAGCACCAAATACCTCATTTGCCAAAGTCCCAAAGGCATTGTAACCAAGTCCACAACCCATTTGTAATGCATGGCTACTGGATAAGTAGGATGTAGTGCATCACAATGCCATACATTTGAATACATTTGGCATGTCACAAAAGACTCCACAAACTCAGCCACATCCTTATACATTCCCTTCCACCAATACCTTTCTTTTACCTTGGCAAATGTTGCCCATACACCTCGATGTCTTGCCCATAAACTTTCATGGAACTCCTTGATAATTTGTTGTTGAGTAACCTTATCGCATACTACCCTAAATGGTGTTTCAACTCTTTGTTTAGGATGCTTCCATAAGTAGCCATCCCTCAAGAAGTATCCATGTGATTTTCTTCTTATCCTCTTAAATTCCTGCTCAGTCCAATCATTCTACTTCTGCAAAGTACTTAAGTAGCGACCTGTCAAGATCCATTCATCCTCATATAGTTCCTCTAAAAAGGACTCAAGTGAAGACACAAAACATGCATGACTACTCTTTGCATGATCAATGGTGTAAAACTTTGTGCCTACATCATCTCCCTCAATAATCATGTCTTGTTCATCTTCATACCTTACCCTAGATAGCATATCTTCTTAGATTGTCTTTTCCTGCAATATGCTTGAATTCAGGATTCAAGGACTTATGTAGGCTATCCATCGCAGCGTTGCAATATCAAGAGTCGAACAGTTTGTGATCATTACAAGAAGAGTCAAACAATCAGTTTCCACAACCATTGATGCCCCTATCAAGTACTCCTTGTCACACCTCAATGTTGTAACCACCCCCCATAGTTCCCTTTTTACTTGTGCATAATCGTGTTGGTGAGAACTCAGAATCTTGGCTCCAAATCTCACCACATACCTTTTTCCTTCATCATCATCTTGCCCTATTGCCCATCCTATCCCTGTAGGACTCGTGTCCACCCACTGTCACAATGATAGGTCTCTCACATGCATAGTCTACCTTTCTCATGATTGGCGATGAAAGAAGTAGCTTCTTTAGCTTTCTCATGGCGTTTTTGTGCTCTTCATCCCATCAAACATTTGATTCTTTCTCAATAACTTATAAAGGGGATCTGCTACATGTGCATAATGTGGTATCCAAATAAGATAGAAGACGTCAGCACCAAGAGATCTTCGAACTTCAGTTATAGTTGTACATGTTTCTTTCATGTTTTTGATTGCATCCATCTTTTTTTGGACAAGGCTTTCTACCATAAGGACCACACATATGCCCCACAATAAAAACTTCATTGACACCAAATATAGATTTTTACCATTACAGGGTAAGATAAACTTCTTCAAGCTTTGTCAAAATCTTCTCACAATCTTTGATATGGTCTGCAACAAACTTACAACACCCCCTTGAATCCATATCTTCATTTTTATCTTTGTCTTCACATCCTTTGATGGGCACATCATCAAGAAATGGCATTGTGATTTGAGGTATGAAGTCACGTAGAACCATGTTCATCCCATTCATCATGTGTGCAACTCAATTTGTTGCTCCTTGAGGTAAGGTACACATCCTTACCAATTCCAAAGGTGTTTTCATAGTTGTCAGATCTCTACTCTCAACATCTAGTTGAAATTGATCGTATCCTGAATAGAGATCTCCCATTGAGTAAATTGACCTTCCTGCAAGCGCCTCTGAAAATTCATCCACTATAGGTCTTGTACCCACATTTCTGATGCTAACTTTGTTTACAGGTTGCATATCTTGTATGAACCGCAAAGCTCCACTCTTCTTAGGCACAGTGAACCACTTGTTTGAATATGGCGCACAAGAAGGCTCCAGGATACCCATGCTAATCTTTTCATTGAGTAGTTCTATTGACTTTGGCAATGTGCTTTTGGAATCGGAATTGGGCGTAGATTCCAAGGTACATGAGGGATAGTGAAGATCACCATAGGTGCAACAACATTATGATCAACACACCCTATCTCATGTGGCTAGAAAGGAAAATCCTTACCATGTCTTGAAAACATTCCTTTAAAACTCTTCTTCTGTTAAAAACTCTTCACAACCAACTTTTATCTCTTTTAGGGATTCCATTGTCAGCTTGTGCTCTTTTTGGATCCCTGAGACTCGACTGCAAAGAAGCTTGCTCTAGCTTTTTTGTGCAATCTGATGGTAAAGGTAAGGCCACTGGTCTCACTTTCTTTGCCACCGTTTTGTACTTGGTCTCCACACGCACTTCGCATTAAAATATTTTTTATCTTCAAAAGCCCTTAATCACATCATACATTTCCATAGAGCATACTACTTCCACAATGTGGGTTCCATCTTGCATGCTAGAATCCATTATAGCTTCAAGCTCAAGCATAGTGTCTACATGAGAAACTTGTTCAAAGAAACCTGAAATGTATTCACTATCCTCTATGAAACCATTTTCTTTCATGTATTTCTGTACACTATATACATATTGTCGCACACTTCTTTTCATATCCTCAAGCTCATTGTTGGTAAAGGATACTCACGAAGACTATTGCAGTTCCTCTTGTGATTCACACACACAGTCAAAAATTGCACAGCTTGCTTCCCATCTTTGCTCTTTACCCTAGCATAAGCACAACCATCATCCAAGACGTTTGTTTCCATGTGAACGGCTGTGATGTATGGCTGCCCAAGGATAAGAGGATAGGTAGACATCTCCTGCACAAAGAAATTTTGCGCATCCTTCACATTACCAATCATCACTTTCACATTTGGACAAGCCCCATACAACTCTCTTGATGAGTTATTTGTAGCTCTAATCATCCACCCATGGTGTGTGTCTATCGGCCACTTACCCTTCATGTAAAGACTCTTGGATATAAGATTGATCTCAGAGCCATGATCTATCAATGCAGCATATGGCTCCTCAAGATCACCCACCTTGACTAAGGTTTCTATTGTAGCCCTTGCCCAATGGCTTTTGGAGTAGTGGCTTTTATAGGAGGCTTCATCATCATCATCATTATCTGCAAATCGAGCATGTGCATCTCTTCGAGAAGACTGGTAGCATCCTACCACATTTTCATCACAATCACTCTCTTGGACATGTATTCCATGTGCCTTAAGTGACTCCCCTTCACCTTGAACCTCACCCAAGGTAAACTCAACTTTGCTATTCAAAATCCTTTCCTCCAATACCTGCTTTAAGTTTGTGGCAGCTTCAATGTCAGATTGTACTTTGTATGCATGGCCTTTCGCTTTAGCTTTTTCTTGATCTTTCTTCTTCCCTGTAGATGCCTCCTCCATAGGAATCTCAGGACGAGGAGGCACATGTGGTGGAGCCTCATAAGAAGGTCCTGAATCCTTTCTTCCACCAGCTCTTGTAACCCTCTTTGAAGTAGAAGGACCTGCTTCTCCATTCTCACGTCTACGCTTCTCTTCCACAATTGCTTCATTGTTATAGCATTTTGCAAGATAGGCATGCACTGATAAAGAGTCCACAAGGTCATCCCAACCTGTTGTATGGCGTATGCAATCACCAGCTTCATGTAATACCTGTCTAGTTACCTTCCCTTTTTCGGCTGAGGCTACTGCATATGATCACAAGCTATCAACCTCCTCAAAATCATCTAGAGTATACTTTAACACTTTTTTTGGAATGAGCTCTATCTTTTCCCCATAGGTAGCAGCCTCCACTGCAGAAATAGCATGACTAGTTGCCATATCCTCCACTAACTTCCGCATACCTCCTTTTCCAAGGTTAGTTCCTAATGGCATACCTGTCTCCCGTAGATGGATCTTGCCATCCTTAAAAAACACAAGATCTCTTTTTAAGGCATCACTAAATCTATCAAAATCCCTTCTGCCATGGTTCGTGCTATCGCACCATATGCATATGTGCACAAATCCTTCTTTGCTTTGGGATTTTTTTCCTCCAATAGGTTGTCTTTTCTCTTCAAGCCTTGTTAGCTTTAACTTCATTTCTCGCATGCCCTTAACAAGCTCATCAAGCATTGAATTATCACCTTTTGGACTCACAACAGTAGGCTTTGGTGGAATCTTTGATGTGATAGGAGGAGAGGTAGTACCATTCACCACCATCTTGTCCCTACGACGTTGCCTCTTAGCAAGCAATGAGACTGCGTCTTCAACCCTTTCCACTCAGCCTTTAGACCGTGGTCTGTATTCTTGTCTTCAAGGAGTAGCTCTATCTTTTCTTGGAGCTCATGACCTGCAACTTGAAGGAACAATTCGGTATTTTCACTATCCAAAGTAGCCCGCTCTGTTCCTGACAGTTGAGCATAGCGTCGCTCAAACTCTCTCAACGATTCGGTGATGGAAAGTCCTTCTTTATGCTTTGCAACCCATTCCAAGAAGGTCCTTTTTGTAAACCTTTCAGAGTCCTCCATGAAGTATTCCTCCTTTAGGGCTAATTTGATTTTCTCCCAACCTCCTCCATGCTCCTCCCTGATTCCCCTTACATGGTCTCTAATCTCGGGGACCACAACAAGCTCAAAACTACGAATCATGTCCACCTCTAGAACCCGTTGAGGCTCCATCTCCTTTACATAACCACGAAGAAGAAACTGTGTGACATCTTCCCTTCGAATTGGTCCATTTTGTTCACAATAGTTTGAAGGGATCTGGTTGCTGACACCTCCCTTCTTTCTGTAGCCTGTTGCTGTTGCATAATGATAGCCTATGTGGCCTACAAAGCTCAGAACACCTTTCGGATTGATGGGAGGTGGTAACTTCAAGATGGCCACGATCTTCTATGGGTCAGGCGCTAAACCTTTGACAGACACCACATGGCCTAAAAGTGTACCCTCAGTGACCAAAAAATGACATTTGTTAGGATTGAGATTTAGGCGTGCCTCTCTGCACTTGAGGAAGACAGCAGAGACCTAAGCAAGGTGCTCCTCTAGATTTTCCACTGGGGTTGAACATTGAGCACCTGAGAAGGTCAAAAAATCGTCCATGAAGATGCAAAGATGATCCGTAAGTAAAGGACAGAATATGAGATATATTGCTCGATTGAAGGAAGGTGGAGCATTTTTCAACCCAAACGACATTCTATGTAGATAAAAATACCCCAGGGAGTCACGTAAGCCATTTTAATCTGATCACCTAGATGGATGCCCAACTGATTGTATCTACTGAACCCATCCATGAAATTGTACAATACATGCCCTGCTACATCTTCTAGCACATGCTCAGTGAAAGGTGTGGGAAAACCATTTGGGATAGTTACCTTGTTCAGAGTGCGGTAATCTACGCACACACGGATTTTATTTGACTCCTTCTTAGGCGCTATCACCATGGGTGATAACCGCTCAGAGTGCTCCACAGGTACAATGATCCCTGCCTCGTGCATTTTTTCTAGCTCTGACTTGACAGCCTCTGCATACTTTGGGTTGAGCTTGTAAGCTCGACCTCTAACAGGCTTAGCCCCTTCAACTAGAGGAACAATATGGACACCCAATTTTGGTGGGATCCTTTCCAAATCCTTGTAGGACCAAGCAAAAACATCTTTAAAAGAGTGTATAAAAGAAACTACCTGATTGAGTAATGCAGGATGCTCCCATAACCAAGCTGCTAAGAGGACGCGATGAGGGTTGCCAAGGTCGCCCAGGTTGACTTCTTTGACCAGGTAAGGAGGTGTAACTGGAGAGGGTGCCTCGGAAGATGAAAAGTGAGCTGCCTCTTGGAGCTTTGAGACATCATGGGCTGGTGTTTGATCAATTGGAAACTCCACATACTCCTCTTGTAACCATCCTGGTGGAAGCTCCTCGAAGGGTAAGTCTTCAGACACAGACATAGCAGAGTGCTTTTGAGTGGGCGGGGCTTCAGATTCGGGAGATGTTAGAGGTGGAACATTGGAAAACTCATGCAGAGGAGATTTCTTCCCCCTTCGATGATGTGTTATGGGTTCACCCAGGCCGACAAATTCCATCAGAGGAACACTTGAATCATGGTCATCAGGGACTAACAAACTTGCTTCTTTGACTGGCACACTTTCTGTTGTAGCGCTTGGGTCACTTGAGTCATCCTGAAAAGCCGGGAGAGATAGTGTTACAAGCACAGGTGAGGCTTGAATAGAGACCACATAGCACGGCATCAATGCGGTGGCTTCCAACCATTGCAGCAGGTCTTTGTCAGACTCCTCAAGTGGGATAGGCTGCTCGGGGTCAGGGTTGGAGTGTACTGACAACGAGCTATGATGAACCACTGGATCCATACCTCCTTCAAATCAAATTGGCTGCATGGGGGAGCCAAGAATATGTATCCACATGGTGTCGTTTCCCTAATCATGAAGTGCCTTAGTATGCCACAACCATAGTTTACTAATAAGCAAAGGAAATCCTCCCTCCACTTGGGGAAGACTGACCACCATAAAATCCAAGCTAAAGGTGAAGTCTTGTACCTTCAGAGGCACCTTGTCTACTATGCCCACAAGATAGACTGTCCTCTGGTCAGCCAATGTAACAGTGAACGGAGCAGGGCGAGTAGGCTACAAACCTAAAGCCAACATAGTAAACTCTGGCATAAGATTGATCCTAGATCCACCATCCACTATGATGCCTAAGAACTAATGCTCAAGAATAGACACAGTGAGACGAGGACTTTTGTAGTCAGTGGGGGGAGCAGCTGGATAAGAAATCATGTAAGACTCTGAGGGTTGTACAGGGGGGTGCCCGCCACTAGGCCCTGCACCCGGGTACAGAGACTGAATGACTGAGAGGGTGCCACTTTTGAGGGTTGCATCTAGTCAGGGCGTCTCATATAAAGGGACACTTGTTAAAGGTATTCTTCAGGATTGCTTCTGCTGTGGGCTTAGCTCCTTTAATCTGGGCTTCCTCTAGAACTCTGACATGTTCCAAGTCAGCCACTGCTTCTAAGAAGGCTCCATCAATGTCCGAAAGCATAGAGACTGGCTTACTCTTAGCACCAATGAAGGGCTCTTCAGTTTGGTCAGGTTGTGGAAGTGGAGATGGACGAGATGGACCTGTTGGCAAGATAAGACCGAGAGCTGATCTTTGTCTCGAGTGAGTACGCCTGCGGGATCCCCCACTTTTTGTGGCCGAACTGTATGAGTAGCAAGTGATGGCTGAGGGGTGGTGTTCACTGCAATCAGATTGATCTTCGGGAATGTGAATTCTTGTTGGTTCTAAGTTGGGCCTGAAGATGAGGATGCCCTTTGCTTGGGACAATCCTTACTGTAGTGGTCCTTAGACTTCGGACAACGTTGGCAAGGAGGAGACCCTTCAGGTAAAGGTTACTTACTTTGGTAATGCCCGTATTCTCCACATCTGTAGCATAGGATGGGCCGATTAGATGGACAAAATGGGGGACGAGGTGGTCTTTGCTCTTATGGCTGTATGGAGTTGGAGGCTGAGGTGTAGAAGCTCTGAGGGGCTGAAGGAGCATGGGTATAAAAAAATTCAGACAGAAACGTACTTGACGTACCTTGGACAGTAGGTGTATTGAGCAAAGGTGGCATGTAATTTGGATGGCCTATAGGGGGAAACCATATTGGATGTTGGTGCTAGCCCTTGTTGGAGAAAAGGACCTAGACTTTGTTGTATTTGCCACAATACCTTGATATAGTAGCAATCCTTGTCTTCATGCCCAAACTTTTCACATAAGTGGCAATAAGCTCGAAGGGGACACTCCTGTGGAGGGTGTCCTAGAGAGTGACACGAGCTGCACCATACCATAGCTGTAGTCTCCTACTGAGACCGAGGCTCTTCTAGCTCTCTCTTTATTTGATCCAAAGCCTCGTGATGTGGGGGCTTCTCTTGTCTAAGAGAGATTGATTTCTCCTCTTGACGAGCTTGCTGTAACTTTAGGGCTTCTCGTTCCCTGCGTAAAGAAGTTAACGGATCAGAAAGACTTTCCGAAAACAGTGAGGGGGTCTCTACCTGAGGGGGGTTGGTGAACAGCTTCCTAGCTCCCTCTATCCTAGTAGCAGCAGCGACAAACTCCTCCAGAGTGGTGTCAAGTTAGAGACTCTCTCGGAGTTTTTGCTGGGAAGTTTTAGGAAGAGCCTTCTCCAGCCACTTCTTAAGCATAATTTCCCTTGGTTGTTGAGGAAGCTTGGCAACCAGCGACTTGGTTTTAGTCATGAGTTCTGCAAAAGTCTCCTCTGGCTGGAGCATCATGTTGGCCAACTCATCCAAAACCTTTTCCTGGTAGTCACCTGGCCTGAATGATGCACATAACTGTTGTCTTAAAGCTGCCCAAGTTGCAAAATGGTACTCTGCAAACTGAGTGTACCATTTATCTACTAAGCTATCCAAGGTAGAAGGAAAGAGTACCAAATAAGCATCTTCTCTATTAAGACCACGACCTCTATAGAGAGATACAAACCTCCTTGCATGGTCGTCTGCATTTTCTGAAGAGAGGCCCTTGAAAGTAGAAAACTTGATGTTTACCTTGACTAAAACACTGGTCAACGGCTCCATGCACTCTTGCTTAGGATCCCATTTGTTGAATATCTTGTTGTAACAAAATGGGAGAGAGCTTTACCGGGGAAGGTGACTTGGAAGATGTAGAACCGGATGGAGCCGTATGTGGAGGTATGGGTGATGAGGTTGGTGGACTTCGACTAGGTACCAAGGGTTGACGTCTTCTATTGTAGTGCTTCAGAGAACTCAGTAGTGCTCTTTGACGGTCTAATGAACCCCTTGTATGTGTCATGCAGTGACCACAAACCCAACCAAGCTTTGGGCAAGAAGACCTTTAACTGGATGAACACAGGTCGAGACTCTACTAGACCAGGCAAGTGACTAGACCACCTGGCTGGACCAGGACGAGGAAGGACTAAACCAGGGACAAGGAAGGACTAGACCAAAACGAGAGCTTTGTTGGACCAGGGTGAGAAAGGACCAGGACGAGGAAGGACTAGACTAGTAGGCTGCAATGGGCAAGGCGAAGTAGGCGAGGCTAGGTAGAACCCAGCTAGCTCCTTGATTTGCACCTCAACAGAGAGTGAGACTTCAATTGAGGTCCCACCGGGCGTGCCAAAAATGAGAGCACCTTTAGCGCGGATAGTGTGTCATTCTCTCTATAGTGGGTGCTCCTCAGTGCAATGTGCATGACATCTCACTCAAAACAGAATGAAAACAAAGGAAACAATAGATCACAGCTGATCAACACAAATACACGGCAGCAGACCAGAACATATGACTCGACTATCTCAAAGAACCGATACAGACTCTAGCGTGGCAGCACACTCAGCTCCAGCCCAGAACTCACGAGTACAATAGGGGTGTCAAGGCTTAGATGTGCAGGGATGGTGCAGACGTGCTGTATGTATAGACTCGCTACTTTAGACGACGACGCTAGGCCATATATGAAGAAGAAGATAATCCCGACCCAACAGCTACTACTCACATGTACAATCATAAAGAGCCACCAACGGCTCATAAATGTCAGCCATCTAAGTCTACCCCAAACTGATGGTGACCTGGCCATGATGTCCACTAGACCACCGTCCGTATCCCTGCCACGTGTCACTGTCCTGCCCAGAGAGTCCATCCAGTGTGAACCAGACTAGACCAACTGTACAAACTGTGTGTCCTGTGAAAGTGACATTGTAGCCTTCTACAACCTTCACATTCATAGCGTGGACCTTCTTGTTTCATAGCAGGTGATCCACCCAATGGTTGTTCTTGTTTGGTAAGAATGTTCTTCGAACCATACTCCTGATTGGCTATGAACATTAGCGTATTTGCATCCATGGAGTACTGGTTTTTCACGAATTGTGGCACATGAGTTGGCTGAGTGTAGTTGACTACTACTCTACCATCATTCATAAGAGGTGGTTGTTGCCCTAGAATTTGTTGTGGCTTCGGTTCAGTGCTACACCATGGAGTGGGGTGATCCCCTCCACAAGTATTCTATCTCCTCAAATGTGGTTGTCGTACATTCAGGTTCTGCTTGTAGCCTTTGTTTATTCTTCTAATCACTTCCTCAACCACTTGATAAAAGCTCGGCTCTATAGGAATTTGAAAATATCGCTTTGTCGTGGGTTCACTCTTCGGAGATGAGGCGCTACTAGTCACGTTGTCTGTATCTTCAGTCACCTCTCCATAGGCCTTGCAATTGTCAAATAGACATAAAGCTTATCTAGTGACTTGCTCGAACATCATGCATCCTTTCAAATGTAGATCCTCTTTGAGAGTTTCATTCTTTAAGCTCTCAATGAAGAGAATTGATAATCTCTCATCTTGCGATAACTCTCATGTAGGACATCTCTCTATGTATTTTTTGAAGCGAAGTAAAGCTTCCTTCACTCTCTCGTTCACTTTTTGCTTGAAAGCGTAGATCTGGGACACTGTGTTGTGTTTGATCCGCCTTTTTGAGAACTCCTCTACAAATTCTTGTAAGAGTTGTGCTATGTTGAGAAAATCATCTCTATTTAGTGGTTGGAACCAACTCAAGGTTGTTCCTTCCAATGTCAACCCAAATCCCTCATACTGAGTATGGAAATCCACAATCTGTTCAGCTCTCAAAACTTGTTTGAAGAGTGAGACATGAGAATATGGATCCCCTGAAGATCCATCAGATTTTGTTTTAACACTTTGAGCCACTTGATATGGTCTTAAATGTTGTGGTTTAGTCACCAACCTAGCAAATTCATGGTCTCTGGCAAAGTCGGCTCTTGCTCTCTCCTCTCGTCTTGGAGAAAATCCTGGTGGAATCCTCTATGATGTGTACTCTAGCATCGTTTTTGGATGGAAGTAAGCAGAGATCGGAGTACCCTTGTATGTGTATCGTTCTAAGTCAATTGGATCAACAAGTTTGTACTCACGCCCATACTTATCTACCATCAAAACTTGCACTCCGTGGGCATCTGCATATGTGAAGGCATAGAGATTCTTATAAGTGGTCAACTCTCCAACATTGGGTTCCACACACTTGTAGAATTTACATAGTTTCCTGTTTGTGAACCTATATAAGCCCTCGTAAGAATAATCCATTAGAACTCTCATGGATTCGTTGGTTTTGACGATTGTCACATTCGATTTGTTGATCAGAGGATGCCTCTCCTCTAGGTATTCTCCCTCCCACTGTTGTCGGCATTGCAGTGTTTTTTATGTCTCTGAGAGGAGTAGAGAACCCTGGTAGCGGGTGATTTGTCATGTTTGAAGCTCACTCAAAATTCTCAAGATAGTACTTGACAAGCCCACTTTGGCTTAGTACAACTTATCCCCTTTTTGCCCCTGGTCAGGTCTCTCAGAGGTCAGAAATTTGTGACTCTTTGGTCTCAAGAAACTGGTTATGGGTACCCTACAAGTTTGGATTTAGGAAACTTGAAAAGATTCATCTCTATTGCCCGCAAGTTTGGTGTGTTCTATTACTCGCAAGCTTCCTTCTTGGCTTTACCTGACTCAATTTGGAGTTTTCTATCATAATTTAGAGCAATTTTGGTGAACTACACTTGAAACAGCACTCAATACAATCTCAGAACCAGAACACAAGAACTTTGGCTTGTATCTTGGTCTCCAAAAGGTATTTTTAGCTCAAACTTGAGATTTGGGATATTCTCAAGTATGTCTACAAGATCACCAAGTCAAATACTCCCATTACGCTGAGGTACATGGATCGTGATCCATGTTCCCCTGCCAAAAAATTTTCTCCAAATTTTGATAGTATGTAGACAAGGTCATATGCAGGCCCTGTACTAATTTTTATTAAATTCTGAGGTTAAGGTACATGGATCGCGATCCATGTTCAACCACATTTGGACTTGATCTCTTGGCAGCTTATTCTTGACTATGTCCACAAGCTAAATCTCAAATCTTTTTGGATTTGGAATTGTTTTGATAGGTCAAATGGCCAACACTAGGTGTGCACAATGGTTTTCGGTTTGTCACCCGTTTTGCTCTCTTTTGACCCAGTTTTGTTGGTTTTTTTGCAAAATTGGACTTGGGGATATGTTTCCTTGAGTATGCTCTATTGATCTGGAAAGTTTCAAGTCAAGTTGTCACTATGTACATGAATCGCGACCCATGTTTGGAGGCCAAATTGACCTTTCTTGGTACCATCAGAATCAGCATGATTAGTAGGTCCTATGGTATCATTTTTTTTAAAAATGGACCTCTGAATTGAAAGTTAGGTCAATTTTGGCACTTTGTCAGAGTACTTGACAATTCTAGGCTTTTGGTTTCTTTTTTTAATATCCAAATTCAGTTTTGAAAAGACCACTAGACTCCTTGTGATGTCCTCTAGCTATAGTACAAGTTTGGTATCAGTCTGTGGACAGAGGTACATGGATCGCAATCCATGTACCTATATGTCAGATTGCACTGAAACTTACCACACAGCTTCCCCTTGGTCCACTGATCTTTGCTATATGGTTTTTGTATGATTTGGACTTATTTAAGTCAGGCAAAAGTCAATCTCTAAGTCTATTTTAGGGTTTTTCTTTTTGCACTATTTTTGGCTCTTTTGACCCACTCTTTGGACTTTTTTGACAATGCTTTTTTGGGGACTTTTGTTTACAATGATCTCTGATACAGGCTAGAAAAGTTTCTGTCCAAAAATTCTTCAAGGGGTACATGTTCAGTTTTTGGCTCTTTTGACCACTATTTGTAACTTTTTTGCATATGGTTATTTTGGGAAAAGTGTTTGTCTATGTCTTCACTACCTATTGCTCAAATTTTAGCCAAAAATCTTGATAAGGTATATGAATCGCGATCCATGTACCATCAAATCTGAACTCCAAATTTGGTCTTATGATTACCCGCAGTGTCAATAGTCTATTTCACCACTACTTTTTTAATTTGGACAACTTTTTTCCATTCAAAAGTGAGTTTTTATGTCCGTCTTGCGGTTTTTGACTAGTTTCTGTATTTAGTTATTTTGACCAACTTTTTTCAGTTTTTTGACATTGTGCCTTGTCAAATATCAGTCCCAAATGTCAAAAGATACATGGATCACGATCCATCTATGACATCATTTTTTCATGAATTTTGTTCTGCTAGTTCTTTATTCCCTATAGAAGCCAAATCTCACCCTTTTTTGAATTTGGATCCTAAAAAGTCGAAAAATCCCAAATTTTGTGTCTTCACTGTCTTTTTTGTTGTTTTTTATGTATCGGCCAATTCTAATGTGATTTTTGAGTTTTTCTTTCAAACAAACTTAATGAGAGCAATGTCCCACTGATGCATAGTATCACTGATCAATTTTCTGTAAAATTGATCTATGGGGTACATAGATCGCGATCCATGCTCTTCCACAAAATCTGGCCAGACTTTCCGTATTGCTTTTAGAGAGTATGTTGATGCCCTTGATCAATTTTTGAATTTTGATGACTTTTGAGGTCTCTACCATCAAATTTTTAAGATTTTAGAGTCATGGTCATTTCCGCCAAAATATGATTTTCACCAATTTTTTCCTCAAATCTTTTAGCCCAAATTTGATGGTGGTAATTTCTACTTACCCTACTCCTAAAAACTGAAATGAAACATGAAACAAAAACAAACAAAACAGTACAAAATAAAATCGAAACAAAAAACAATACAGCACTCTAAAAGCATATAGAAAATCAAAGAATGAAATGTTTTGGCTATCTCACTCACAAACCTCTTTACCTCTCGAGAATAGATCTAGCAAGTCCTTGACTTTTAAACTCTACTAAGCACTACACTCCATGTCTAGCTGCTTCATTGCTAAGGTGTGAAAGGAATGGAAAGACAAATCTTTGAAGAAGAACTCTCTAAATACACACTAGGTCACTCACCATTCAAGGATCATATCCTCGGCAACAACGACACCAATGTGAGCAGGTCGCCCGAGGACGTCTGTAGCATAGCGATCTGACACTAACATAATGTCAATACTCAAGGAAGTGACTCGGATGGGACACGGAGACTCTTTGAGATCGTCAATCTCAAGAAGTGAACCTTAACAAGCAAACACACCAACTCAACAAGCAAACCGACACTCAATGATCAAGGAAATCTGCCTATGTTCTTTCTCATAGCTTGTGTTCGCACCATTTCGACACTTGAACGGATTCGAAATGCAACGAAACATTAGGAGGAGGTTTAGGACACCTAGGGACACTATTCTACCAAGTCTGATCGCAATCTGACAAGGTACCAAAATCATGATCTATCATGAAAAAAAAGTCTTGAAAACTGTAACAAGACAGTCCAGAAAGGTCGCTCTATGGTGTAAGAATACTCTTCTATAGTCAAAACGATTAAAAACAGTGATTTAAGCACTCACATCTGATTATTAAGCTCACTAACGCATAGTCGCAAACCTCAACAAAACTGACAATGCTTAGACTTGGAAAGAGCAAAGAGATAGGAACACAATGTAAGTTTCAAAACTAAAATCTGATTACCCATTCAATAGTTGCAATGGTTAGTTAGAGCAGCTTCGTAGCTTGAGCATACGTTTTCAGAGCTCCCTTCTTCTCAAAAAATAGCATCTTTTCACATTAAAGTTATTGACCTTTATATCTAGAGCTTTCTAAATGGCCAATGGGGGCCAGGGGCCAGTTCACATAGACCTTCACAAATATAATGACGACATTACAACTTAGGGAATCGACTGCTACTCTGGAATCGGGATTTACACAGAGTATCACCACACTAGCTCGGAAAACTAATAAAGTATAAATGTGGTGTTCGGCTACGTGTTCGACAAAGTGGACACCCCTTCAATCAATCCCCTAACAAGCCCCATGCATCCCCTATCACCCTCTTGCTCTCCCCTATCCCCTACCTTGTCCCACCCATCAGTTACCTCGTGTATAATACACAAGAAAGAAGAGAGAGAGAGAGAGAGAGAGAGAGAGAGAGAGAGAGAGAAATAGATTTTATTATCACCCTGGAAGGCCAAGTATAACCTATGGGACAACAACAACCTATCATGTGGTATGTTTGGGACTAATAATTGACTTAAGAGTTTGTAAGCTTAAAAATAAACCGTTGTCTATTTTTTTCATGTGAACTCTCTTTACACAAGACTTACGTTATCAACTTAGCAAAAGTTTACTTGAGGTAAAAGTCTAGTTCAAACTTCAAGGTTTCATGCTTTCAGGCCAAATTCCTTTCTTTGGTCAATGAGCATTCACTTCCTATTTCAAAACTCAAGACGCTTTTAAAGTCCATCATTAGGTTTACACATTAGTCATCTAAAAAAAGTCGAGTTGTATTTTCAAGCATTTTTTGATAGGCCAAAAATGTTATTGATTGAAATAAAATAGTGGGCACTCAACTTTTTTCGTATTGTTGTCAGCAAAAAGAGAGCAACTTTTTTAATATGTAGTCAGGAAAAAGAGAAAGCATCTCTGTAGCCTCTACCCTTGGAGCAAGCCAAAAAGAAAGGACGACGATGGCATTATCTGAATGAGCACTGCATGGCAGCTTTTGTAGGGGAGCGGGACGACAGAGCATAGGGTTGGGCCGGGGAGGACAAGGGTTTTTTTTTTTTTAAGAGCGAGGGCACAAAACCATTTGCATGGGCTAGCGCAGCAATTTAAGAACGTCTTCCCAGATGGCCCGAGGTTCCAAACATGGTCGCGATTGGTTATTCTGCTCACCATTGCAGACGAAGCACAACACTTTGGAGGAATATGTGTAGATCGAACTTACCATTGCCTGTAGTCAAGGTTGCAATTTTGCTCACCATTGTAAACGAGCACAACGGTTTGGAGGAATCTGTGTAGATCAAACTTACCATTGCCTGTAGGCAAGGTTGCAGATTAATTGTTGAGAGCGTCACCGATGGTCATGTCGTGACCGTGGAGAAGGCTAGAGAGATGAGCCTGCAGATATTAAGGGTCAGACCATTTTGTCTTTGAGATTCTAGAATGTTTCCTACTTTGAGACGAGAATCATTGGCATTAATTGTCGTTTTCTGCACGTTATCACGGTTTACATCAGTTTCAGCAAGTTGTTTCAAAAGAGAGATCAGCATTGCTTGCCACTTTGCACCAGGCACCAACTTCAATCACAAAATGGAGGTGTTTCACACAAAGTTCTCAAGAATGACCCTCGTTTGAAAACCCTCATTTGATTGCAGCTTTTAAGGCCACAACACAACTCTCTGAAGGTCCATACAGATCAACTATACATGCTGTATACATTGTCACATTTACGATACATCTTTACCAGAGAAATCCAGCATTTGGATTTCTGGCGAAAATAGATTATGGTATGATGCTGCTGTTACAATAAAGTTGCTCTGTCCTTCACACTTGCAAGGGTATTAGTAATGGGCATTGTCAACCTTGATAGGACCGCAATTTTTTCGCGTAGTTGCAGTTGCTACAAGTGCATATCTCACACAAATAGTGGATTTGGCCTCCCCCAAAAGATACAGCAACCCACTTCGGTACATTTCAAAACGTCCAAACCATGCCTTGATTTTCGTTTTGCAGGCATCTCCTTGCCTAAAGCGAGCCAAAGAATCCATTGTTCTCAGCAGCTACATCAAATGAAATGCCTCAACAATGATCAACAAAGCTCAACATGATGCTGAAGACTCTTGACTTTTGTTACATAATGTCTCTCTCAACTTAAAACGAATCTCCACAAGAACACACACCATCCTTGAAATGATGGATGCAGCAGGTGTCTCGGAGAATGATTTCTCGTCTTTCAACCTTAGAGAGAACCTTGGTGGCATCATGACAATCATCACACATTCTTAAGTTCTTTGTTACACGCAGTGTTAATCCTTGCGGCGTGTTCAAAATACCAAAAGCTATGGCTATTTTTTCTGCATGCTCATGCATGGAAGTTTCCTTAACGTCGTCATATACAGAGTGCGAAACATGATTTGGCATGTGCCCACCTCCCTTGAGGCGACTATTCAAAGTTTCCAACATGGATGTGATGTCATTCCCTGGGTTGCTTCCTACCACAAACTCATGCACTTGCTTGTTGACCTCTATCAATGCACTTGCACGCTTCTTCTTTGCAGCTACATGTTTCCTTACATCCTCTAATCTCATCATGCCATCTAACCGGCCCTCATCTGCGTATATGTCCACCATTATTGCGTACCAGGCAGCACTTTCAGCATTCAAGCAAACCAAGTGCTCAAAGCATCGGCTACCTAATTCAACCTCCCCACAAGTTCTACAAGCAGTCAGTAAAGCTAACCATGCCCCTTCATTGGAAGGGCACATCATTTCTGCAAAATTCTCTGCCTCGATCAGTTTTCCTGATCTTGCGAGAAGATCAACGAAGCAAGTGTAGTGATCTTCCCTTGGTGCAACTCCATAACCTTCCCTCATCAGCTTGAAGTATTCAAGGCCCTTATGTATCAAGCTAGTATGGCTGCAGGAATTGAGGAGGCATGTGAATGTAACAACGTCTGGCTTTATTTTCTGCTTTTGCATATCTTCAAAACATTGTACAGCCATGCCACCTTCATGGTTCATACCATAACCTTGTATCATTGAGCTCCAGACAGAAGTATCTTGTGAACACAGTCCATCAAAAACCTTGCGGGCTTCTGAAAGTTGGCCACATTTTGAATGCATACCAATTAAACTGTTCACCACCAATGGATCTTTGTCAAGGCCTGTCTGATAAAGCTGCTGAATTACGTCATGACCCTTATCTATAGCTCCAATGCTCCCACAAGATTTGACTACCGAAGCATATGTTACAACATTGGGGGAAACACCCTCTTGTTGCATGCAATCAAAGCAATGCAAAGCCTCCTTGCAGAGTCCAGAATCAGAGTATCCTGAAATGAGTGCGGTCCATGATACGCTCTCTTTCATGGGCAGCTTGTCGAACACCACCTCTGCCTCTTGAGGAAATCTGCATTTTGCATACATGTTCAGCAAGGTGTTCAAAGTACCAGCATCTTTATCAAACCCCTTTTTTATAACTTCTGCATGTGTTTCCTGGCCCCTGTCAATGTTTTTCAAGCTACTGCAAGCTTTCAATGCACAAGCATACATACTAGCATTTTGAAAAATTCCCTCAGATTGCATCTGATCAAATTTTGTCAATGCCTCCTCAAACGGTCCATGTTCTGCATAACCTGCAATTAACGAGGTCGAAGAAATAACATCTGGAACAAGAAGCCTGTCAAAAACATACTGTGCATCAAGAATCAAACCACACTTCGCATATACACCAAGCAGAGCATTGTCAATCACATCATGGCGCATGCCCTTCTTAGTGATCTCCATGTGTATTTCCCTACCCATACCAAACCCACCTTCTCTGTCACAAGCCTTAATCACACAAGCATACGACGTGGCATCCAGAGAAAAGCCCTCTAACTGCATCTTCTTTAAAAGGTTGAAGGCCTCATTAATAGAACCCTGGTCTCCATACCCTGAGATCAAAGCATTCCAAGACACCACATCGCATATTGAAAGTTCATCAAAAACCTTTTGCGCCTGATCAAGCAACCCAACCTTCGCATACATATTTATTAATGCGTTGCCTATTGCAAAATCCTTATTCAGGCCCATTTGAAATACCTTCAAATGCACACGAGCACCCTTATCAGAAAACTCTATGTTACTGTAAGCTTTGAGCAAGCTCCTGTAAGTTGCCACATCTGGAAGGGTGCCTTCTACTTGCATCTGTTCCAAGCACTTGAGTACCTCCTCAGCCAAATCATGTTCAGCATAACCTGCAATAAGCGCATTCCATGACACTACATCTCGGTCTAAAAGATCCTTAAAAACCTGTAGAGCCTCTGGAAAGAAGCCAATCCTAGAATACATTCCAATTAGAGTGTTTCCAACGAGAGAATCCCCTTCAAATCCTCGAGAAATAGTTTGCATGTGTATTTCTTGACCCTCCTGCACATTTCCCATGCCACTACAAGCTTTCAAACTGCAAGCAAAAGTGACAGCATCAGGAGAGGCACAATGCAGGCGTAAGTCTTTAAAGCAGTCAAGAGCCTCTTCAGAAAAACCATGTTCTATAAGCCCTGTGATAAAGGCATTCCAAGATACAATATCACCAACTGAAATCATTTGCAAAACTTTTCGTGCCTCTGGAAACGAGCCACATTTTGCATACATGCCAACCAAACTATTCCCCAGAACTGGCCTGAGTTCACAGCCTCTCTCAACCAGCTCCATATGCAATTCTTGGCCTCTCTCTAAAAATCCTGCACTTGCACAAACTCTCAGGACAGAAGCATAAGTGATTGAATCAGGAAATAAACCCACTAGCTGCATCCTCTCAAAACATTTCAAGGCCTCCTCAAAAGGTCCATGCTCAGCATACCCTGCAATCAATGCAGACCAGCCCACTACATCCTGTTTTGGCAATTGGTCAAAGACTTCCCTTGCCTCTGAAAGTGAGCCATACTTTGCATACATTCCAACAAGGACATTCCCAATAAAAGTATCAGTTTTATATACGCCACAATTAATCTTCTTATGCAGCTCTCTACCCTTGTCTATGGCACCTATGCTACAACAAGCTTTCAAACTACAGGCAAATGAGAATGCATCGGGGGAAATACCTTCTTTTTCCATAGTTTCTGAGAGCTTCAAAGCCTCTTGATACAGACCATGTTCGGTATAAGCAGCTATCAAAGCATTCCATGTAACAACAGTTCGCAGGGGCAACTTGTCAAAAATTGCCTTCGCCTCTAAGAGCATGTCACACTTAGCATACATGTGTATCAAAGTGTTACATATAAAAGAATCGCTCTCAAGCCCCCTCTGAGTAATCTCCACATGAAGACATCGGCCCAAATCTGCTGCCTTTAACCTAGCACATATTTTGAGTAGAGTGACTATGGTATGGCTGCTAGGATGCACACCATTCTCTTGCATTCTTTGATAGAAGGTGAGCGCAACATGTAGCTGTCCAGCCTCTGCAAGCCCGAGTATGAGAGAAGACCATGCATGTTCACTGACATATGTCAACCTCTTGGAAAACTGCAGAGCTAGAGGCAAACTCTCACAGTCTACAAGCATAGGCACACAATGGTTACTCAAAGTTTCTTGTAATTCCAAACCACTTTTGCATAAAAGTAAATAAATGTGCTCCCCAAATTGTGGGATTTTCCTTTTTCTACACTTAAGTATGCTACAAATGTAATTTTCAATGGACAACACCTCATCCTTACTATCCAGAAAGCTTATTGCCTCTTCCAAGCTAAAAGAATCCAAGAAATTGCCTTCTTGCCGACTAAAATCTTTGCATTCCTCAATGTCCATCACAAAAGGAATGTCCAAGTCAACAGGCCCTTTGAAGCTTTGGTAACCATTTGAGTCGATTGAACTCTCGTTGCATGATTCGACTCTAGGTGCATGATTCCTCCCAGTGCAGCTTTTGACACTCTTTTTCTGGAGGTCCTCAGACTTCATCTGTTTAGCAAAGCATAGAAAGAAAAAAAAAAAGTAAGGCCAGTTGTTACATACAATCACAAACACAGGCATCATGCATCAGTCAAAGGATGAGACTTCTGTGCATTGATTCAGGCTTCATGTGATCGTTAGCATGTTCCATAAATCAAAAACATTTATTTGAAGATTTATAGAATTCCATGATGAGACCAATCAAGAGATTCTTAAAAGCATCATGCAAACCAGGATGGACAAAGTTTTCTGTTGAACTTACTTCCAGTTTGAGATTCCATGCCTGAGGAGGAAGACCAATGGGGACGTCCAGCTCAGCATCTGCAAAACAAGCAAGTGTGAAGGAGAGGATGCCTAGCAAAACTATGAAAAGAAAAATCTCCCTTAACATATAAATGCAGCCTAGTCTGTCGTTGAAGTACTCAGTCTCATAAAGCGTGTACATGTAGCACTTAATTGTCAACAAAAATAACCACACGCCCTCCAATAGTATTGCATACTTTGGTTAGTATTAAGACATACCATATCTTCTTAAGAAAACATGTTGATTGAGAGCACGAGAGAGAGATTGAGAGCACAAGAGAGAAAAACCTAGGGTAGCTGTACGGGCAAATGTAGAATTTCCAGCTAAGCTGAATAATGATCCAAAAGCCAAAAAAGAACAAAGACAAGAATGATAAAAGAAATAAGTTGAGCAAGTATTTTTACTTAAATATCCTAGACCAAACTGTCTTCGTCAAATTTTTGTGACCTTGGTGACAGAGAAAGCAGCTTTCCCTAGCTCAAAGAAGGGGCATGAATATCAATGCAAATAGACTCAGAATCTCAGAATCATAACATTTGAACTCTTTCATTCCTTAGCCCCGACAGTATTGGACCCAGGAGGAGTGGTTCAATTCAGCCAAGAAGTTGGGCTCCCTAGCCCTGACTGGCTCATCTAACCCTATGTGTACGTGGACAAGCTACTTCATGACAAGGGTTCAATCCAGTTCAGTTAGCCTAGCTTAGGAAGTGTTCTGGCACTTTTGTGAGTCTGTTCGTAGACCGTGCATGTCCAGGCACTTAGAGTAGATGCATATCCTCTGGTTGCACACAACATGATCATCAGATTTCCATTAGAACCCATCAAGAGCATTCTTACAGTGCATAGACCTATTTTTCCTATTTTTGACATTTTATTATTTTTAAGTGACTTTTGTTGGGAACTGGGTAGGGCAAATTAGCAGAGCCAATATATAAGAAAACCCTAGCGCTAGCACTTTCTGGCAGAAGAGGCAGCAGGAACTTCGGTTCAACAGGCACCTTCTCAGTAGGACCCCCAGAGCAGGCCTAGCGTTTTTGCATCACAGCAAGGACCTAGCGTTTTTCAGCCACAGACCAGCCTTGGCGTTTTTGCATGGCAGATCAACCTCGGCGACAACAAGACACAGCAAATCAGTCCTAGCGTTAGCAAATTCCACAAGCCGGACAGTTTTCAGCCCTAGCGTTTTTGGAGCAGCATAACAGCCAGCGTTTTGCAGTTCCGTCGTGACAAGACCTCAGTAAGCACCAGCGTTTTCAGTTTTCAGCAGTCAAACATCGCATGGACTCCACAAGTTCCAAGCTCTTTCTTCCGTTACAAGCTCTCCTACTTCTGAATTTGTGGCGTTATAGGTTTGGTCACGTGAATAGTGATGGTTTCGACCTTCTTTTTGTGAACAGATGATTGACAGCTTACCTGATGTTGGGAAGAGCAGGGACCCCGTAAAGTATGCACGTTTTCTGTTGCTGGCATTTTGTAGAACCAATTGCAAATCTTGCTAGCATTTTACAAAAATGCTGCAATGCAGACTTGTTGGCTTGCATTTTTTTGGATCAAGAGGATTGCCCTACAACGTGACTTTCCGATAAGCCATGGCAGCCCATCACCGGCTCGTTACATTCGATCCTTCACCACCAAGTTGCAGTTCGTCTGTTTTTTTCAGCGTTTGGCATTCCCTTGGTCACAAACAAGGCAGCCCGCCACCTGGTGCCTCCTCTCCTATAGCGACTTGGTCTCTTCCTAGTCTCCCCGTCCACATGCGGTTAGTCAATCACTGATAGTCCCTAGCCGAATCCCTCCTGCACACATCACATGATGCAAACCAAACTCACACCTAGACAAACGAAGTGAGCGGACATCATGCTCACCTCCCAGCCAAAGAGCCAAAACGGGCTCAACCCCAAGCCTGGGAGCATGTAGCCAAACAAACTAGCCTCTACCACAAGGGCTGGTGTCCCATACCACCTAGCCCACATCAGTATCGGTGTGCGGGTAGAGCTGCCAAGGGCCTAGATTCCAAGTGTGGTGATCACACAAGATGTCTCACAAATGAGACTCATGTCCTATTTATAGGACTTCATAACCAAAGGGCCAGGTTCACACTGGAAAGACATATTGCAGGCACCCATCCTGATGTTTAGGGAGTAACACTTCCCCACTTATTTTTTATTGATGTCCTCAACAATATTCTCGGTTATAAAACCGGAAAACGATTCCTTAATGATTTAATTGACTCCCAAGTGGCATGGGATTCAAGACGACATTTCCACTTGATCAAATATTCGGGGTACGAAGACTTGCAAGACTTGCGGTCCCTTTGATGGAGAACCGATTCAGGTTCGAGTGGAATGTAACGACTGGAGTCTTCCAAGTTCGCGACTTGCTTACGAGGAACCACTAAGTCATCCAGCCCCAGCCGTTCCTTAAGACGGCTTATGTGGAACACAGGATGTACAGCAATGCCTTGAGGCAGGTCCAATTTGTAAGAAACCTCACTTATCTTCTTTGTGATCTTGAAACGGACCACAATAACAAGAAGATAACTTTGACCATGGACCAGTTCGAATAGTTTCAGAATCCTTCGGTACCCTAAGATACACCCACATGCCCTCCTGGTGTTCGCAGGGTTGTCGATGCTGATTAGCGTAAAAAGTGGCACGATCTTGTGCCGTCTTTTGCGGTCTCGAGCATTACCTGCATATCATGTAAGAAATAGGCTACCGATCGCATCTTGATCCCCTTGAATCCGGTAGTGATTGGTGGTTTCAGCTCATAACCATACATAAGCATAAACAGGCTATAGCTGGTAGCCGAGTGCTTTGTACTATTCTAAGCAAACTCAATCTGCAAGAGATAGCGTACCCAATCAAATTGACGTCGAGAGACGTATGCTCATGGCATATCCTCCATGGTTTGATTTGAGCGTTCGGTCTGTCCGTCAGTTTCAAGATGGTCTAAGGACGACAAGCACAAACGGGTCTCCAATTTCTGGAAGACCTTTTGACAGAAATTGGCTGTGAAGTTTGAGTTACGATCACTCATAATTTCGTCGGATAAACCATATAATTTGTATAAATGTTCCAAAGAGCTAAGCTAGCTCGTGGCTCTTCGCTGTGGAACGCGTAGAGATAAATCGCACCATCTTCGTGAGTCAATCAACGACGACCCAAATGGCATTGTGACCATAGATGGTTCAAGGTAATCCAACTACAAAATCCATAGAAATGCTTGTCCATTTGCTATCGGGAATTTTAACAGGATGTAATAACCTAACGCGTTTTTGACATTCAGCTTTGTTGAGCTGACATTGCGGACATTCCCGCACATACTTTTCAACAAAAGTTTTCATGTGTAGCCAATGAAAATACTGGCCAACTTAGGCCAAAGAACGGTGTATTCCAGGGTGCCCTGCACTTGGTGCGTCATGACACTCAAAAAAAACTTGCTTGCGGATATCCTCATTGACGGGCACATACACTTTGCCTTGTTTGAAAAGTAATCCATTACGAATGGAATACTTCTCCGCTACCTTCTGTCCGCGGTCAGCCCCGGGGCGTCCGGACCGCCATAGCTTTTTGGGCTACGTATCCTGTCTTGGACTCATTGCCAGACTACACCAAAGTGACGATCGTTTTGGCAACGCCCTTTGAGAGAAAGATTATTTACCTCAGAGATCCTTCTAAGGGCATCCAATATCCTACTAAGGGCATCCATATTGGTAGCACTCTTACGGTATCATATCTTGAAATCGAACTCTCGCATGAGTTCGGCCCACCTTGCCTTCCGGACCACAAAGGTCGGGTTGATCACAAAGATGTTTCAAAGAATGGTGGTCCGTCCATACCACGAAGTGGGCACCAAAGAGGTAATGGCATCAAGCCTTGAAGTCATGAATGATTGCCAAAAATTCCTTCTCTTGTGTGAAATAACGTATTTGCAGTGTGCACGTATGTGAGCTTCAACTCTCAAATGCTACAGGCCGCTCATCTTGGTATAGGACAACGTCCATTGCATAATCACTGGCATTTGTTTCCACCACAAAGGGTTTGTTCGGGTCCACAATCTGCAACATCGATTCAATAGTAACAAGTCACTTCAATGTTTGGAAACATTCATCAAGCTCGTCGGTCCATTGGATAGACGGACTGACACTACGCTTTTTGCTTTGCATACCCTTTAACAAACGGGTAAAGAGTTATGCAATACGAGCGTGGTCTTTGATAAATTTTCAAAAGAAGCTTGTAAAATCCAAAAAGAATTTCATTTGCCTAATCATAAGAAGAATGGGCCAATCTAGCACAACACGTATCTTCTCGGAGTCGATGCGAATGCCATCGGCCGAGATAACATGGCCCAGATACAACAACTACATGACCCAGTGAGCCGTTTTTCGCATAGTTACCCGGAACGGAAACAGGAAACAGAAACGGGAGGGTCCGAAACGGGACGGGAACGGGGAGGAGGAGGGGGGAGTGGAACGAGAACGGGGCCGGAACGGTCCACCTAGAGTAAGGCTTGAATTACCTTTATTCAGCTTAGTCCCAAATAAACTCCTAAACAACCCCAAAACTACCCTCAAGTTGCACCAAATATGTTCCCCTAACAGCCCCAAATCTACCCCCAAAAGCCGACTTTTTCCCCCCAAATGCCTACATTTTCCCGTTCCCTCCCGCGTTTTGTTGTTCCGCCTCATGTTCCGCCTCGTTCCCTCCATTCCGGAACACTGTTCCGGTTACACCCTGTCACAAAGTGATGACGTGGCGGACAGCAGAAACCCTAATTTCTGCCAGAAACCCTAAAATTCCTGCAAACCCTAATTTCTGCCAGAAACCCTAATTTCCGGAAATCGCAGAGGCGGATTATTAAAAAAAAATAATTAAAAAAATTTGGAAAATGATGAGCGACGCGAATTTTGCTTTTGCTTTTTAAAAAAAAAAAAGAGAAAAGACTCTCTAAGAGAGAGAGAGAGAACTGATGCTTTTGATTTTAAAAGCTTTTGGGGCTCTGCTTTTGGGCATCCCTTGTAACCTTTAAATTAGTGGTGAGGGCCTCACTTCTCAGAGCATCTGGACGCAGAGTCTGAGAGTGAAACCCTAACCGCTCTCTTGTACTTTGATGATTGATTAATACAAAAAGAAATACCGAAAGGGGCGCCAGTCTTTGGGGCCAATATCTCTAGGCACGGAACTCCGCCGGGCCAGTGCAAATCTATTGTGATCTGTAAATTGTTTTGAAGTGGTTATTTGGTGCTGTCGCGGTTGATTCTTGACTTGGGAGTGTCCAAGTTTGTTACAGTGGTATCAGAGCACGGCCGATTTCTCTTCTACAGGAAATCCGATCCCCGAATTTTCTTCCGCGGCACCTATGGCTTCAGGCAATGATCAGTCGACTCCCTCTGCATCTGGAGATGCGGGCTGGGATCACAACGAAGATTCAGGCAGAGAGTATGGCCCGCCTTGGCCTACTTAGGCGGAGCGGCGAGAGATAGAGCGTCGCCAGTTGATCGGCGATGCAACAAAGATGATGCTCAATTTTGCCAAGGACCCGAAGATGGCAAAATATATGAACCAGACCTCTTTGAAAGAGGTACAGATGGAGTGGCAGAGAACCACAACACCACTCCCGAAACCCGCTCTCAAGAAACCTTCTGCCTCCAAGAAATATACGGAGAAGGAACTGGAGAACGTGGTTGATGCACGGATTGCTCAGCTTTTTGACGTGCAAAAGAAAGGCAAAAAAGCACGGCAAAAAGCAGAACAAAGGTACTGACTTCCCGGGATATTTGGGTCGTCAGTCGACATTCGACAAAGCAAAGAAACGGCAGAAGCGTGTTCGATTTGAAGGAGTACCCAGTTCTTCTTCTTCTTCTTCTTTTGACAGTTCTTCTAGCTCCTCGGATTAGAGCGAAGAAGACAGAAAAAAGCAAAAAGCGAAGCAAGACACAAAGCTTCGGAACGGGCAAGAAAAAGGCAAAGAAGGCTACATCTTGCCCAGAGACTGACAGTTCTACTGAGGACTCGTCTACAGACAGCTCAGATTCCGATGACGGAAAGTTTTATGCGAACAAAAAGAATTTTTACAAAGCCAACCAGTATGACTTTCTCGAAGATAAAAGCAAGAAAGTCCGAGAGTTTAAGGAAGGTGGCCACTCGATCAAGTTTGATACTTTTCAGGATACTCAGATGCTTCGAAGGCTTTGTCTTTTATACAGCAGTTTGACATCGCTTTCGCGGGAGGACGCTATTCAGAGCACTCCAAGATTCGGAGAGCTGCCTCTTACTATAAGGGGAATGCTCGTACTTGGTGGTCCACGCTTCTATTAAGCAAGACTGTGCCAGTTACATGGCTGAAATTCAAGAGGCTTTTTATTTCTTCTTGGTTGACTCAAGAGTTTGAGCGAGATATACGAGCTGCTTGGAACCATCTCCGGATGACCAAGAGCGATACAGTGAATTCTTATTGTGAAAGATTCTGGAGCTCTTTTCTACCCGCCTTTTCATTCAAGAAGATCTCGTTCAGAAAACAGATTGAGCGGTTTACCTTGAGTCTACCTACAGAGATCCGAGATCACTGCTTGGAACAGAAGTCAGCTTCTATTCAGGAGTTGATGAGTCATGCGAAGCGGGGCTTTGCCATTCACTCTGGCAGTTTGACCTACCCCACAGATAAGGCCATGACACAACGAGCCGAACAAACTTCTGGGAATGAAAGTAGAATGAAAAAGAGCAACCTAGAGAAAAAAAGGATACACGACCCAAGCTTACTCCTGAGGAGAGAGCTCGCTTCATCAGAGAGGGGAAGTGCTTTGGATGCGGGGAACATGGACATATCTCCGCAGAGTGCCGTGATAAGGCACAGAAAGAATAGAATGATAAAGACGACGACATGCCTAAGAGTTTGAGAGCAGCTGAGGAATGTGGCAAAAAAGGCAGATAGAAAAGTAGAACTGGTACCACATGGCGTGGGACTTGCACCGAATCAAATGAATGAAAGTACAAACTTTGCCGCTTTTTTTTGGGGCAAAGTGAAGGATCAGGAAGCTCTTTTGAAGGAGCCAAGGCCAACTTCTTTTCACTTGGAATTGGCGGCTCGATTTGGAACTACGCTCGACAGACTGACGCCACAGGCGGAGGTAGTTCGACTGGCACCCGGATGGGATGTTGCCATTACACCGAGCATAGGCAAACTTTGTTTGCAATGACAGGGGTGTTCAGGGCACGCGTGTGACGTTCTGCTCGGGATCCCTTGGTACCACAAGAACTACGCCGTGGTTGACTACCGGGCCGAGAAAGCGACTTCGATAAATGAAGGGCTTAGAGATTGTACTTGATGAACTTCAGTTTTCTTACTCATTCTTTTGGGAGAACTGAACGATGGATAAAAGTTGAATATGTTTTGACCTGAAGAAAAGAACGCCAAGATTTTTTTCTCCACACTCATGCCGATTGCTTTTGAGAGGGCCTGAAGATCATACCATTGATCTGAAATCTGGAAGCACGCCACCGAATCGGCCACCTTATCGTGTGAGCCGAGTACAGAATGAAAAGATTATGAACTCAGTGAAAGACCTCTTGGAAAAGGGTCTTGTCCAGCCTAGTACTTCACCGTATTGCTCTCCAGTGTTGTTGGTTTTGAAGAAAGACGGATCTTGGAGAATGTGCATCGATTATAGCACTCTCAACGAAATCACCATCAAGAACAGATTTCCGATTCCTAGGATCGATGATATACTCGACAGGTTACAGGGATCCTCGTGCTTTAGCAGGATTGACTTGAGGAGTGGATATCATCAGATCAAGATAGCGCCAGGAGATGTCTACAAGACAGCTTTTCGGACGACTTTTGGGTTATTTGAGTTTTTGGTGATGCCTTTTGGCTTAACCAATGCTCCTGCGACATTTAACCGGATGATGGATAGGATTTTTCGAGAGTACGGGCTATTTGTTGGTACTTTCTTTGACGACATCATTGTTTTCTCGAAGAATGAGGCAGAACACAGAGATCATCTGCTTCAAGTCTTTCAGGCATTACGAGATCACACATTAGTGATTAATGCTAAGAAAAGTGAATTTTTCCTACCAGAGATACACTTTTTGGGACACATTGTGTCAACAGCAGCAGTGCAAATGAACCCGGCCAAGATAGAGACTATCCGTGATTGGCCCGATTTGAGGAATGTCCATGAAGCTAGAAGCTTCTTGGGACTGTGTTCGTACTACAGGCGGTTCATACGAAAGTTTGCAGAGGTTGCTTTCCCTTTGCATACCTTGACACAGAAAGGAGTACCTTTTTCGTGGGGACCCACAGAGGTGACTGCCTTTCAGACATTGAAAGAGAAATTCACTACACGACCAGATTTGACTTTGCCGGACTTGCAGAAGTCATTTGAAGTATTTTGTGATGCTTGTGGTCGTAGTCTGGGTACGGTCTTGATGCGAGAAGGCCATGTCATAGCTTACAAGAGCCGTTTGTTCTCTAGGCCGGAGATGACAGCACAGATCTATGGGAAAGAGCTTTTGGCGGTTATCCACGCTCTTACTCAGTGGCGGCATTACCTACTCGGAGCGGATTTTACTGTCTTTACAAACCATCAGAGTTTGCGCTACTTCTTGTCACAGAAGCAGCTTTCGGAAAAGCAGATGCGGTGGGTGAACATCTTGTCACAGTTCCACTTCCAAATTGTCCATGTGCAAGGACAGAAGAATGTGGTGGCAGATGCTTTGTCTCGGAAACCGTTGGTTCTGGCTATTTCCGCGATACATCATAGGAGCTTCGAGGATATGGTCGATCAGTGTGCCACAGATACAGATTTTGCAGATATTTTCACACGGATACGGGATGGGGAGACAGTAGCTGGATACTCCCTTCGGGAAGGCTACTTGATGAAAAAGACTATATTGTGCGTTACACAGCCGTTGAGGGAAAAGGTTATGACTGATTGCCACTGTCCACCTTTTATGGGTCACCGCGGCATTGCTACCACCATGAAAGGGGTAGAGAGAGATTTCTTTTGGCAGAGACTCAAGAAGGATATGGAAGAGTTTGTGCGCAGTTGCTTGGTATGCCAGAAGGTCAAGTTTGACAGGCATAAGGCACAAGGATTGTTACAGCCTTTACCCATACCCACCCGCCCCTGAGAAAATATTGAAATGGATTTCATTTTTTTTGATCTCCCGAGAATACAGAATGATCACGATGATTTTCCGATTACATGGCACACCTGAGACGATTGTCTCCAACAGAGACCCCAGATTTATGAGTTTGTTTTGGAAGGCAATTTGGGAGAACATTGGCACGTGGTTGCAGTTCTCGTCATCGTTCCACTTGCAGACTGACGGGCAATCTGAGATTGCCAATTCAGTGATTTTAGATTTATTGAAGTCTTGTATCTCGCATCAGAAGACTCAATGGGAAAAGAACTTACCTTTGGTGGAATTTGCCTACAATAACACGATACACTCTTCGACGGGGAAGATGCCATGTGAGATTGTTGAAACTGCTGCGAAGGTTCCATCCTTCCTGAGCACGAAAGATTAGAAATTTGAAGCAGATGAATATTCGCGAGATTTGGATACGGCTTTTGCCAAGGTTCGCGAGACTTTGCAGGAGTCTCAAGAACGACAGAAAAAGGCAGCGGATCGCCATCGTCGCGACTGGAAACTAAAGGAGGATGATTGGGTGCTCTTACTTTTGAGAAGGCACGCCTAAGAAAGAAACAGGGAACGGAGAGGCTTTTTCCAAAGCTTAGTATGTGATACTACGGACCTTTCCAGATTACTGACAAGATAAATGATGTCTCCTTCCGATTGAAACTGCCAGATACTTGGAGGATTCACAATGCATTGCATGTGAGTCTCTTGAACCCTGTTAAGGGTGATGTGCCTGATGATGGGGAGCCTGATGAGCAACCCAAAGTGGAAGAAAACGAGGAGATCCTTGTTCCTGAACAGATTTTGGCACATAATGATACGAAGAAAGGTAAAGTCCGAAGGCGGTTCTTGGTTAAGTTCAAGAACTTTCCTGCATTTGATGCGAAGTGGATGGAGGAGGAGGACCTAGCAGATACTCCTCGGATTGTGAAACTTTACCTCGATGTTTTGGTTTAGCATAGTCTACTCCAAACGGAACCCAGAAACTCAGCTTGGCCGAAGATCTGGTACAGTGGGATGCACAAGAGGGAAGTTACTCCGCTCCTTTGTCAACAGATGCCTCGATTTTGATACTAAAGTCACTGATGTCTCTTTGAGCTTCAGGGATACTGAGAGCTGACAGTATTCTGCTGGATGACTTTATGAAATGGAATTCCTGATTATGATACTGATTTGTTCTTGACTTCTTGTGAGTGCAGGAACTGATAGCCGAAATGACTGCAGCATTTTGGTCTGATTGATCTCGAATAGACATGGTTGCAATAGGGGTTAGTCAATCGGACATCGATGAGGTCCCGATTGGACCTAGATGTGATTGCTAGCTACATTGCCGATAATCATGGTCTAAGATCCGAATGAATGTTGAATGTCATGTGATGTCCTGTGATGTCTGGTGATGTCCTGTGATGTCGTGTCATGTGACTGTCGATTTTGTACATGTGCTAGATGTGCGTTCCTAGTACGTAGGTACTAACAGTCAGTGTCTGCTAAGACGGTTTATGGCTTTTGTCGGTTTTGCAGGCGTAATCGCGGTCGATTACAATGCTTTCAAGAGGGGGGTATGTCACAAAGTGATGACGTGGCGGACAGCAGAAACTCTAATTTCTGCCAGAAACCCTAATTTTCGGAAATCGCGGAGGCGGATTATTAAAATAAAATTAAAAAAAAAATTTGAAAAATGATGAGCGACGCGAATTTTACTTTTGCTTTTTAAAAAAAAAAAAGAAAAAAGACTCTCTAAGAGAGAGAGAGAACTGATGCTTTTGATTTTAAAAGCTTTCGGGGCTCTGCTTTTGGGCATCCCTTGTAACCTTTAAATTAGTGGTGAGGGCCTCACTTCTCAGAGCATCTGGACACAGAGTCTGAGAGTGAAACCCTAACCGCTCTCTTGTACTTTGATGATTGATTAATACAAAAAGAAATACCGAAAGGGACGCCAGTCTTTGGGGCCAATATCTCTAGGCACGGAACTCCGCCGGGCCAGTGCAAATCTATTGTGATCTGTAAATTGTTTTGAAGTGGTTATTTGGTGCTGTCGCGGTTGATTCTTGACTTCGAGTGTCCAAGTGTGTTACACACCCCGTTCCGGAACGGCGTTCCGTTCTCATCTCCGTTTCGAGAATGGGACTCGTCCAGAACGCCGTTTCGGAACGTTTGGGCTGTGTTCTTCCCGTTCCTTGTTACACTAGTTTTTTGGCTATCCAAATTGCCATAGTGAGCTACCTCACCCTACCAAAATCACCTAAACACTGTGTCTATCCCTACCATTTCATTGTACATAGACGTGTGTGAGTTAGGGAACTTTTCTCATATCTTCTTAAAATCCTTAATTAGCTAGTCATTGGGTTAGTTGAGTCAAAAATAAATAAAAAATGAAAAAATGAAAAGTATATTATCGCCTCTTTGTGTGTAAATATTTCATTGTATATAGCACCTAAATATAAGGATTTTTCATGATTATTTTAGTATGTATTTAAATATTTCTACCTAGGTGTGCGCTATTTATACTATGTGTATTGACTCACCATTAATATATTTTTTCTTACCATTTTGTACTCTCTTTATTCCATATAAAAATAATTTCATGCAAGCTTCTCTTATTATCGATGTAACTCCACAAAAAAAAAAACTAGTTTATTTATGAGTATATTTTTTCACTATTGTGATTTTTTCCTTCCTACATCTATTCTCTTTTACTCTAATAAATTAGAACATCAAAAATATTCATCTTTTTATAATAGCCTCATAATGAGAGATTTATTTTGATCCCTTTATATTTTTTCCACCTATATTTTCTATATTTGACATGTACATATTTTTTAAACCCCTCGATATTTGATTTTCTTAGTTATACTATTCACTTATATCATGAGCTCAACAATATCTTCAATTATAGACCCACAAAATAAAGTCAAGGATAAGGATATGTGACATGTATGTATGCACTATGGAGGATTCACTCTTGGATGCATTTAAAAGAATCATCCAAAGAAGGACCTCACAAGGACTTTGTGCAGTAGAAAAAAACAGTCGGTTTTGCTGAATTTTTAAAGGCCACTTGCTCTCCGAATTTGAAAAGGTGATAAAGACAAGAATTGTAGCTCGCAAGCTGAACTTTTGCCTCAAATTTTTTCATATTTTTTTGAGCTACGAGCTGTGCACTATGATTTTATTGGTGGACCCCAGTTTGTTCATGCTATGCAGCCACACTCCCTCTTCCACTTTATCATTCTCCTCTTTCACACACACTTCTCCACTCATCATCCCCACTTCTCTCAACACTCCTCTCTGTACCCTACTCACCTTCTCCTCAATCTTGAAGAATAAGAGAAACCATGGTGAACTCATGCCTTCTACACACACTTCCATTCCAAAATTGACCACCTATTCTTATTTTTCCTCCTCCAAATTACCCATATCTATAAAAAAAAAACCACAAAATTCAGCCTCTTCTGTTGAAAGACAGCATCATGGTGATTGATTCCTCATCTTCAATTACCTTGGCTTCCAAGGAAGGTCAAGAGTGGAGAAAAAACGCACCGTCAAAGCTAGTGGACCGTCAACAAGCGTCAAAATTGGCCCTGCTCAAGACACTTGGAGCATCAACCTTGTAAGAAATCCATCTTCTCTTACCGCTTAAGAGTTTTTCTTCCTTATTTGTATCCTACATGGATACTCCCATTGTAAATATCCAATTCCATTTGTAAATTAATAAAAATACTAACTCTACTAATCTACTAACACTAACCCACTATGAAAAGTCCTATCACCTCCATTTCTCTCCTCTCTCTTTTCTTCATCTATCCCCACCAACTTCTTGATAATTCCAAGCAAAAGAAATTAGATAAAGTGCTGAAAATCTAACCCAACCATGGTTAGAGGAGTAACCCCAGTCCTCAAAATTGCTATAAAAAGAGGGTGTAGCTAGCACAAAAGGGGGGAAGCCCTAAGCAAGAGCACTATGCTATAGCTTTAGAAGCCTAGTTCAATCTCTTGAGAAGGAGCTCTTGAGTGGAATATCATTGGCTTATGCACATGTATGTGTTGTATTAGAGGTGATTAGCAGGGGACCTCTATGCCATTGTAAGAAAGAGTAATCATTTAATTAAGAGTAGGAAGCCTATCATTTCTCCTACTAGTGTAAGCCTAACATATGCTAACTAGTAAGCCCAACATTTGCTGAATCAAGGAGGGTGGATTTGGACTAAGCATGGATACTTTGTCTCTCTTCCAACGTGAAGTCATGGACAACAATGATGTGTAAGTGTCTCGGTGTTTTATTTAAGTTCTTAATAGCTTGTCTCCGACGTTGTTATCAACTTAGCCATAAATCCCACATGTTGTAAGAGGGCGACAGGGTGGAGAGAACTCCCCTGGCCTTAAGACAGTGATTGGGATGGCTTTTCTTGTGATGTGTTGCGGTGTAATTTACTCAAGCTATGTTGAACAAATACTAATCACTTTGATTGGTCATGACAGATTTGTAAGAAGATATTAGTGCAGCAAGTACCTCTCTCTCTCTCTCTCTCTCTCTCTCTCTCTCTCTCTCTCTCTCTCTCTCTCTCTCTCTCTCTCTCTCTCTCTCTCCGCGTCCTAGTTCACATCCAAAACTAGGTGGTGTGCCAAATTTGTGTAGGATTAAGTTGCGTGTTTGTGTGTGTGTTTGTTATTTCTTCCAACCCAAACCCCATTGAAAGAAGCCTAGAAGGATGCTTAGAGGCCACTCTTCTTGTTGCCCATCCCGGACCGCCTCAAATTAGTGCCCTCACTGAGAAATCAACTTGTGTATGTTTTTTTGTAGAATCAACCTTTAGAATAGTCAAGGAGTTTGCATGAATCACGAGAATTTGTACGATCCTTTCATTCCCATTGCAAAGCAAAAGGTGCACATAATTGTTAATACCAAGTTGCAATTTCAACGAGTAGTTCGTAGAATTTTGGGCTTTCTTAAGCTGGCCGAGATAAACGCATTAGTAAATGCTTTTATTTTGCCTCTCATTAGATACGACCTTAGTTTGGACATCTATATTTTTGTTTTGTTTTAAGTATTAGGTCTTGCATACACCATGGATAATGGTCCACAAATAGAGGTTTTTCCCTTCCATTTCACTCCACACATTAGAATAAACGTTGCAATTAGTAGAAAAATCCATTTTCAACAACGTATGGTGTTCATGTTTGGTGCTCACAGAGTAGGAGAAATTCTTGCATCACCAAACCCTGTCATCCTGCCTCTTGTTGATTATCATAGATCATTTGATGTACATATTTTTATTTTGTTGTAGAACAGATTGCAATTTAGAAAAACATTATTGTGTAAATCTTTTTAAGTAAGAAAAACAAAAACGTGTTGTCACTTTGAAATTGATTCAATGAAGGCCCAACGCCAAATGTCCGGATATCCTCTTTTCTTTGGAGAGCCTGGAGAGGATGCATAATTATTTTTAGCAAATTTCAAGATGTCTTGCCGTATCAAGAGGATAGTAACTGATCAAGAACGTGTAGAAATGTTTGAGGTGGTCCTTAGAAAAGATGTTAGCACTTGGTTTGACTCTTTGCCTGAAGAAGTTAAGGGGGATTACACAGAAGTTGTGAATCATTTCAAGCGATACTCTCAAAAACTATGGCAAGACATTGTTTCTCATAAGCAAAAGACTTAGATGACTACTACTTGTACAAGCAAGAGTTTCTACGTCTTTGGACTCTATGGATACAAAATGTTGCTAACCCTGGTGATGGTGCACAATTTCTAAAGAAGGAGAGGTTCATAGCTGGACTCTTCCCTGATCTTAAGGTAAAGGTGGAGATGGGTGCACCTCCTACCTTTGATGCAACTGAAACTAGGGCTGTTGAGAAGTATAGAAAACTCAAGTGCCTAAGGGGAGAGGTTCCAATCGAAGTTCTTAGACCCAAAGGTAAGTCACAAGCATCGACATCTAGGGAGCTTCCTGAGGTAACGACAAAAGTGATTGAGAAGTTAGATGAATCTTTAAGCAACCTGTCGATTTACCTTGCACAAGCTATAGGTCCAAAGGGATAAACAAAAAAAGCCGAGGAGCGAGAGCCACGACCTAGGAGAGTCTTGCAATGTTGGAATTGCGGATAGTCTGGACATGGGATGTATAATTGTCCTTGGCCCCGTAAGGAGCCAGGGAGACCTAACTTGAATTACCCAGTGATGAATGCAGGTGAAAGAACTAGTCAACAACCAAGGCTTCTACAAAGGCCAAATGAAGCAAGACCACCTCCACAAGGAGTGGAAGGAGTTCCACCTTTGCCAGATCCAAATGTGCATGTGGTAGAGGTGACGAATTCAAAAGAGGTTAACATGGAAGCAAATGGGATTAAGCGTGGTCGAGGAAAAGATAAGGAGAAAGAAGGAGTTACGTCACAAAGTGACCATGGACAAAAAAAGAAGGCGAAGGAGACCAAGGAAGCTAAGAGGACTCGACGTCGTATCAACCTCCAAGACTTCCCTCTTGGACATGGCATGGCTCCGTACAACTTGTTGGAAGACATGAGAGGTAAGGGTCCTGATATCTCATGGCCTCAATTTCTTGCATTATGTCCACAAGTTAGGAGGGATTTAACAAAGGTAGTTAGCACTAGGAGAAAGGTAAAAGAGAGTGTGCCTGTTGTAAAAATTACACAAGCCGAAATGAATGAGGACATTACACCGGTGCTAAACTGTTACATCAAAGGAAGATTGGTTAGGAAAGGTCTAGTGGATGGGGGTGCACAAATTTGCATTATGACAAAGGGACTCATGCAAAGACTAAGCATGCACATCCATGAGACACCTGAAATCAAAGTGAAGATGGCAAACAATAGCAAAGCTAGGTGTGTAGACATTTGTAAAAATGTTTTTGTAGAGGCATTTGGCATTAAGAAGGCAGTGGATTTTCATGTTATGTCGACCAAGGGAAGTGGCTATCCATTTATCCTTGGAAGACCATGGCTAATGAAAATGCGAGCTTTGCAGGATTGGGAAAGTGGAAAGTTAACTTGTAGGAATGACAATCATAAGAAGGTTATCTTTGACATGAAGGAGCAACGCCAAGAGGAGCTCCATGAAGAATCATCACAAAGTGAGACGGAGGAAGGCCGGACCGATAGCACTTCAGAAGAAGAAAGTAGCGGCAGCATTACTAAAGAGGAGTCTTTCATCGAAGTCATGGGGGTAAGCTTTAAGCCAAACAACCACGAGACCTCTTGTCAAGGTTTGGAAGAGGTAGGTACTCAAGAGAGCCAAAATGTGCAAGATAAAGGAATGTTAAAAGGTATGCTGTCTACAACACTTACAAAGGAAGAAAGAGAGGAGTTCAAAGGTGTGTTAAGGAAATTTCCTAGGCTTTTTGCTAAAGACCACATTGATGTGCGTGAAGTAGATGCTGTTCAACACAAGATTGAGTTGAAGCCAGAGGCCACACCCAAGGCTCAAAAGCTACGAAGCCTAGGAGTCATCAAGGAGCAGGCTTTACTCAAGGAGGTAAGAAAGCTTCTAGGAGCATGTTTCATTTATCCAGTGGAAAATTTAGAGTGGGTCTCTCCCATTGTTGTCACTCCCAAGAAAAACGGCAAGTGGAGGGTGTGTGGATTACCGTCCACTCAATGAGGCAACAAAAAGAGATCACTTTCCTCTCCCATTTCAGGATGAGATACTAAATGGCGATCACGAATGAAACATTCGAACAATGCGTGCGTATCAATACTCGAACAATACTTCCTGTGAGGGTTCTCTGGACCTAAGCTCGAGAGCCAAGATCGGTTCTTCGTGACTGATCGAATCTACAACGAGGTTAGCTTCGCTAGAAAAAGCATCAACTAACATATCATCCTTGTGAACAATCACATCTTCTTCATGCAACTCATCATGCTTGTGAGAAATCACATCTGGATCATGCAAATCATTATGCTCATCATTATCATCAAAATCATCATGTTGATCATTGTCAATCAAATCATCATGCTACTCACAATCATGCAAATCCTGTGTGTCATGTTTTGGAGAAAAAGAGACTGAGAGAGTCTCCTTCCCATGAATCCGTTCAATCTTGTCCTGCATATTAGCAATGAGAGATGGAGAATGAACGATATCCTCTCCATGAATGTCAATGACAGAATCACTTTTCGCATTGAGAGTGAAAGTGTTAGCCTCCCAATCAATGAGAGGGTTAGCATCATGAAACTATCGAATGCCCAAAATCATATCACATCCTGAGAGAGGAGAGACCACAAATCTTCTAGTGAAGGCAACTTTTTGAATTGCAAACAACACATCAAGGCACTCCTCCGTGATGAGAGCATCCATACCGGGAACAAAGCCAGAGACCTCAATAGGAGATCTCTAACTAACTTCTAGGCGGGCTCTCTCAACAAGAGAGGGACTGATCACATCATGCATACTACCTGGGTCAAACAATATGACAAAACGCTGCCCCGTCATATGACCATAACATTTAATGAGAGAATCATCAATGGGAGGGTCATGAGAAACTTCGAGCACACTCGTGTTATCATTAATTGCATGGACAAAAGAAGTGGATTCTGTGGATTCTTTAGATTCATTCGATTCAAGCTTAGGACATGTTCTTTTTATGTGACCCTTAATGTGACAATGAAAACAACGACCTTCCTTAGAATAAGTGCTTTGCTCTTCCGACGTGATGTATCCTCCTACAATTCCTTGTGCTACCTTTTCATCTGGAGTCAGCTTAGGTTTAGCAATTGTGTTAGCCTTACCCTTAGATTCATTGGAAGAATTCTTTTCTGAGAGACTGTTGGAAGATTGGTTAGAAGAGTTACCATTCTTACCGTTCTTACTGTTCTGAGGGTTCTGAGAAGTCTGCGAGGTACTTATGGACGTCTTGTTCTCCTTAGGCTTTCCATTGTTGTGCTTCATCTCCTGTGCGAGAGCAATCGCTACCGCCTTGTTAAGATCGATTGGATCGAGCACCTCGACATCGTACTTGATATACTCGTCCAATCCATAAAGGAATGCCTCTTTGCGTTCATCATCCGACTTGCGTAATTGGGTACCTAGCTGCAAAACACATAACTGGCATACCATTTTGCTTGAGAGCGTGCCAATCGTCCTTCAATCGTGCGAGGTACTGAGGTGGCATAAACCGCGCGGCACAGACCACGCCTTGAGCTTGTCTTGGAAATCAGCCCAACTGAAGGACAGGGGCGTAAGTTCATCGGCTTCCTCTAGGTGCGCGGCTAGCTGTGCCTCTTGCCATGCGTGGTACCAATTAATGGCATCACCGGCAAGGTACATAGCTGCCGTCAAAACTTTGCTATTTCCTGTGTTTGAGAAGGATCTTCTCTTCACCTGAGTTCTACTCCTTTCCGCGGACGCACCCCTTGGCGGCCTTGCGCTCACACCAAGGTTGCTTTTTTCCACCTCACATCAACTAGCCTGCCGCTAAGTGCACGGTCCGCTCTCAATGAGTGAAAAGAGACACAAAGGGAGGCTGGACAAGCCCTTCTTTCTTGGGATTCCTGTCACTCTTCAAAAAACACGATTAGGAATCGACACGCCCAAGCGAACTTGGGTCCGTGCGACCACAACAAGCAAAAAAAAATTATTGTGATTCTTGTGGTTCTTTCCTTAAGTGATACAGAACAATACCAAAGCTCTGATACCAATGTAAGGTGCAGCGGAATGAATGTTGTTCTTTATCAAGATGAGTGATCCATATTTGCTCAAGGTTCCTTTTAGTTCTTATGAAAGGAAGAGCCTTCCGTTCTTGATGGAGAGTGCTATGATCACGAACAAAGTGAGTGGATACTGTGCGTGCAAGTGTATGAGACTGAGAGATAGAGAGAAGAGAGATACGACACTAGAGACGTAAAACCCTCCTCCGAAGGCCCCACTCTCGTCGGCGAGAGTGGTTTACTTATGATTGCACAAACGGGTACAATGATGATGCATAAAACTGATGCAAATCTAGGCTATGTCAACGACGACAACCGGGATGGCGATGACGACAATAGGGCTGAAAATGGAATGCTTCTGACTGCTGTCCAAAAACGCTAGCTGTGTTGAAATCTGGTGCGGGTGACTTGCTGATTTTTCGGGGCTGTTTTGGGCTGCTGAAAAACGCTGCAATAGCCTGATAAAAATGCTGAAGACTGCTGTAATGCTGCGATCTGATGCTGAAAAACGCCAGGGAACAAGGCCACAAGGCCTTCTGGCGATCCTGAAAAATGCTAGGTGCAAGGGGGGGCTACGGTCAAGCATTTGCTGAAAACGCAAGGCAAAAGGGGGGCTGCTGGCGATGCTGCAAAACGCTAGGTCTTGGGTGAGGGAAAACGCCAAGAGGATCTTGGAAAGTCTTGCTGAGAGAGGGGGGAACCTGTCTCGCCAATGGCCTGTTGTTCTCCTTGCTCATTTGCCATTTAGTGCTAACTTTGGTTTGCTTATATATTTTCTTACCCAAATTGCCCTACCTACTTTTGTTGGAAAGTCACTTAAATTAATAAGTGAAAAATGTCAAAAATAGGGAAAATAGGCTAAATGCACTGGAAAATTCCCGTGATGGAATCTGATGGAATCTGATGGATTCTGATGGGAATACTGATGATCATGCTGTGTGCAACCACAGGATATGCATCTATACTAAGTGACTGGGCATGCACGGTCTACGAATAGATTCACAAAAAGTGCCAGATCGCTTTTAATCTAGACTGACTGGACTGACGGAAACCCTGTTATGGACCCTTATGGTGTAGCTTATCCACGGACATATAAGGTTGGATGTGTCACGTGATAGCCTCAAACACCTTCGAAGGTGGAGAAAGCTAGCGGGGAATGAGGGTAGAGAAGAGGAAGAAGAATCATTCATAGGAGAAAGAAATAGTTTCTCGCTTATCATCACTTTTCTTGCTTAGCATAGCATAATAGCATAGTAATGAAGATGAAGAAGATAGCAAGCTTAAGTATTGAAGTATGGCTCTTGGTTGGATTTGCATCCCACAGTCAAGAGTGTTGGTGTAGGCTCTCACCTTCTCAACAAGCTTGGAGAAGGAGATGGAGCTCTTGCACTTTGCACTTCACACAATGAGAGAGTGTGTGTGTGGGAGAGTATACCCCCTCTCATGCTTGGTCCACCTCTCTCTCTCTCTCTCTCTCTCTCTCTCTCTCGTATTATTTAATTAAATCATTTGGACACGTGTCCTCTTTTTCCTCTTTGAGAGAAAAAACTTAATTATTTATTTTTATGCATATAAATTCTCATTGGACCCTTTTAAAGCCTATCCAATAAGATTCAAGCACATCATGAGGGGCACATGGGGAGGATCTTGACATGTGTCTTTTAATCTTCTTAAGATATCATGTTTGATTTGAACACTTCAAGCATCTTAGTCATTTAAGCATGCACACCAGATTAGTGTCAAATTCCTCTTGAAATAGATGCTCTCCTAGAAGTTGCGTAAGCCAAGATACTATACCCCAAGTGACAAAGCCAGACTGCAAATACTCTACTCAAAAGAAGGGCGTCGCTCTCCAAACGACATGTGAGGCAAAGCACATCCATATGCAATGATTGGGAGACACAACAATCTATAATATACATCTGATGTGTGTAGGATCATGTCCCATGGAAGCAGCCCAAGTCCCTACGGGTAATCCACCATGAACAAGCAGCCAAAGGAAAAAGGAGATCCATCTAGCTACATGCAGATACCAACGTGCTGACAAGTAGTGTCTCAAATATGCATGTGACAGACCCACATGTAACCATCCAATACACTGCTCTCTATACTCTCGAACTAGGCGATGAGTCCAAATCTATATACTCAAAGAATGACAATAGAGCTCTACATGCTCTACAGAAGCCCACTGCTAAGATCGGTCTCCCTTCCCATATCCATAACCACCGGGATGAAGTCTCCTCCGCAAATAAATAGGGATCTACACTGTGTCTCATCTTTTTCTACTCTAACGGACTACTATCTAGGATGGGACCACGGATCTCCTCATTGAATATCGCAAGATCCATCCTGTTGTAGAGCCACACTGAAAAGAATTGTACTAGGATGGAAATCCCCCCCCCATCAAAGTTAGCCCACCAATCCACATACTCTGGCATAGTAGCAACACCTTGAAGTACCTTGTCCTACTGCACAAGAATAACCGCCTCAATCTCACCTATCCTCTAACTCACTCCTATGCCAATATCGTACTGTTCTGCTATGTCATGTGCTCGCAAGAGTCTGACCTCAAACCAAGAAGCACAGAATGTGCTGGTCTAGTCCAAAATGGCCCAATCAATGAATTTCCTCTCACTCAACTGGGCGCTCCGAATCCAAAACATGAAAGTTCCATATGAGTGGCTGTCTCTCTACCTCCACCCTGGAGGAGGGTGGCAACCTGATCACGTTGTGCCTCATGGACATCCAATTTTTTTCAATTGAAGCACAAAACGAGATACATGAGTGAGAGAGGCGGATCTGTAAATAGAAACCTCATGCACCGACACCAAGGATGCGTATCTCTATCTCCAAAACGCAATCCCACTTATGCCAGCGTGGCTTGTAACAAAATCTTGCAAGGTTGATTGCCCAGGAAAAGGCTTCGGACACTTAACTCGGTAAGAAGTGCTCTCCATCTCTGGATCAGTGATGCCCAAGCCCACCCTTTGCCCTAGGTAGGATGCTCAAATGAAGCTCCAGACCAGGCATCAAAGCTGTGGCTTGTAGCAAAATCTTCCAAAGTTCATTGCCCAGGAAAGGCTTCGGACACTTAGCTCGGGAAGAAGTCAGTGATGCCCAAGCCCACCTCTGCCCTAGGTAAGATGCTCAAGCCTCAAAGGAAGCTCCAGACCAGGCATCAAAGCTGTGGCAACACTCCTGCATGAAGCAATGAACCAAACCGAAGCAAGGAGAACCTGGTTCTCCACCACCACTCTACCAGCTAACGATAAATGCTTAGAAGATCAATGGCATAGATTCCTCCTCATAACTGCAATGCAGGGGTAAGTCGCTAGTGACATCTCCTCCAATCTGAATGCTCAAATAATTACATGTTTGTCCAGAGCGCAACCAAGTAAAGCCCTCTTGAGTTGTCCCATGGAGGAGTATCATCAGAGCCCAGAAAGATGCCATTCGATTTGTGCCAGTTGATGCGGGCAAGACCGGTAAAGCAATAAACATCAAGAGCTCTACGAATTGCATCCCACATACATATCATATATTGCGAGAACAACAAGGTGTCATCTACATACTCTTGATCCACCAACTCCGCCTCCTCTGCTAGCAGCATAATCAAATCTCTGAGGGCAGGCTGCTAAGCTCTGAGGACAAGTGACACAGCCTCTACCATAGATAAGAACAAGTATGGTGCCAGAGGGCAGCCCTGTCACAATATATACAGAGTTTCATATTGTCTTTAGGAGCATTGAAATAAAATCTCTTCCTTGGCATGACACAGTACCCGAAAGAGCACAAGAAAGATTGAGCATCAAGCACCGGCATTTCCATTATGGTTTGCCACAGATGATTGATTTAGATCAAAAAGTCAAGATTCGACCCCATTGTTTGCGTGTGTTTTATGAACGGTTTGACACTCCTGTCTGTTTATTCATCTGCATTGCATGCACAGTTTTTTTGAAAGATTAGAATTCTTTGTTTATTCAGTCATATTGGTATATGTACCATCATAACTTACTGATTAAATAGGGTATAAAAACACTTACACAACATATGAAAATAGGCAGATGTTACCGAATCAATCTAAGTACAAAGGCCTAGCATCATATAAGAGTGTTCTGCTGGCGAAGGCTGAAGCTCACCTAAAACGCATCAACAGCAATCATCACTAGAATCAAGAAAAGGCAATCAGCACAAAATTTAGTGACATTGTGGCAACCAAGAAGCATACTAATCAATGGAGTATAATTTCCTACTGTGAATTATTTTCAACAAGAATAGAAGCTGAGATTGAGCACCTAGCCACGCAAATTGAATAAGGTGATGAAATTAGCACATAATCAAAAAGGACTGTCCTGTGAACAATGCCGAGAGTAGGTCAACATGACGCAGCCCACCAACATCTCTCTCTCTCTCTCTCTCTCTCTCTCTCTCTCTCTCTCTCTCTCTCTCTCAAACCTGCATTTGGGCGGTTGCAATTCCATTCTTCGCAGAGCAACTGCTTACTCTTGTCAGAATCCAGGATACATAAAGAGCTGGCTCGTTCTATAAACGTTGCCTCCAATCCTGCATTCATGGTGGGTGCCAAGGACTTTACACAAGAGACTCTCTCTGTCTGTGCTACTTATGCTGTTATCTCAAGTCTGCCAGTAAAGTAATAAGTGATGGCAATTCTTTTTGATACTAAAATACGCAGCATAACGTGCCATATAGTCCGTAGTGTACGACGTTCGTAACTATCGTTACTCTTCTCCAGGATAAGGTAATATTAAGGTTGGCTGGGGAAAAAAACAATGCTCTTTGCGGATAGTTGGGATTAATCCCAGGACATTTATTAATCACAAACATTGGTATTTGTGTCTACAAAATTCATCTCATGGGCCCACAATACCACTGTTCGGGAAAAATCATTTCTCCAAACATATAAAATTCCTTCCCTTGAATTTCCCAATAGGAAAATTTAGAAAATTAGGTCTATTTTTGGGGTTTTTACACTATTTTTCTCTATTTTGGGGCGGAATTTCTCCTTTTCCCCTTGCCCTCAACCGGCATTTTTGAAATTGAAAACGGCACGATATTAAGCTGACACACATTTTTTCCGAACACTCCACAATACCATCAGATATCCTCGTTATGACCTGAAAAGCTGCAAAACATAATGTCTTCAAATATGTTTCAGATATACTCGTTATGACCTTAAAAGTTGCAACGCATAATGTCTTTAGATATGTTTGTGAGATTGACACAGTGTTTTTAAAAAGTATTGGAAAATTTTAAGGGATTGTGTGATTTTCTAGCAATAAAATTTAAAACTTTAAGGGTATTTGTCAAGTTTCTCTTCGCGTCAAGGTTGTGGGTCGGAGGGCTTCAGATCTTGGTCCTCCATCCACTCATCTTTACTGGCCAGAATGTCATCCTGCAACCACCCGATGCTAGACAGCTCAGCAGGCAGAATATCAAGCATCACAAATAGGCTGCATGCCAATCGCATGCCTCTAGCTCAGCACGCAGAATCACAAATGCAGGGAATTTTGACAAGTCAACCTACAGAACTAATCGTCTGTCTGGCAATGCCTGGGTTTGACCTCTTGATCCAGTGGCGCTGCTCCCCACAATCATTGACGGCCAGGAAAGGGACCATTCCTTGCAATCTTGCTCCCATAGGACTCTCGGCTCCGTCGGTCACCCTTTGGTCGCAGGGATTCCAAGGAATGGTCCCTAAAGGACCATGTGCGCATCTGTCGCACGTGTCAAAGTAAGGGACTTGCCGTACACTATGTGCAAGCCACAAATGGCTGCAAGCACACAACCATACTAATCTAGCAAGCTCAAGAGAGAAAGGGTGTGTCACTCATCGCCCTACGCTCGCCTTCGTGGAGGTTCCTCGCTGCGAAGAAGAGGGAGCTACTGCCATGCCGTGCTCAACCACCTTGCTGTCGCCGTGCCGTCGCAATGGTCTCTCTCTCTCTCTCTCTCTCTCTCTCTCTCTCTCTCTCTCTCTCTCTCTCTCTCTCTCTCTCGCATAACACACACACAAGGAGATGGAGCAAGAGCACTCTTCAATTGCACAAATGAGAGAATGAGTGATTTTTAGATTTAGGTGACTTTTATATGAGGTCGCCCATTCACACTTGGGAGCCCATGTCTAGCCAACTAACCCTTGAATGTTCCAGTTAGAGTGCGCCTCTCATCGACGATCACTCTTACGATTTTCCTATTGGAGCGACAAGCCCGACACATGACTACTAGAAGTGGACGATGGTGGTTAACATGCTCCCCTTCCTTATGTAGATTCCACCCTCGGAATATAGCAGTGCAGCATCGGGATCCACATAGGAGTACATGTAGCAGAAGAAAAACAACATTGTGAAATCTCAAAGGCAGCATGTATAGGCGTACAATAAGTGAGATGCATACATGATATTTTAGGAAATGCAAAAAAAATAAAAATCATGAATTGTAACATTGCCAACTAGAATAAGCGTAGTACCTAAATGAAATGCAATTGAGTTAAGGACTATTACGTTGACTCTAAGAGAAGTACACAAGAGCTAGGGCTAAAGTAAGTACTAGATTGGCCAACGATAATTAAAAAATATCGATTAAAGAGTAGTTAACCCTAAGAATGTTCATTGGGGTGGTCTAAAGACTAGTGATCTTGTCACTTATACCACTTAAGTGTGATCAACATAAAATACAAGGAAGTTTGTGCTATTTACTTTCTCTTTCCTCTTGTTTTTTTTTTTGGTCATAGTTGCTACAAGTAGATGGGGGACTCGAGGTCTCAAATACCAGTAGCTGGGAGACTCGAGGTCTCAAATACCAGCAGCTGCGAGACTCGAGGTCTCAAATACCAGCTTAACACATGGACTTCCATAACACAAGTCACACTTAGGTGGAATAAGCTAGAGAGAACTATATCCTCATAGCTTAAAACATTACTAAAGTTACTACAATTAATAGATTATTTAGGAATTAAAGTCAACAATTAAGTGGCTTAATTTAGCCTAACGTCCTGATACCTACTTAAAGCCAACTAATAGACCAAACTCAAAGAGAAGAACAAAGTACTAGAAGTTTGAAAAAATTATAGCATCTAAATTGGCAATGTCACAATTTCATAAATTTTGTGCATTGTTAGAAACTCAAATGACAAGATGCAAACATGTAACTTTCGAAAGCATAGATAAAAGGAAGTAGTACACCTGATATAATGGAGAACATCCGTTGTAACATGTAAACATCCATTGTCGTTGTCCTTCGAAGGCATCCTTATGTAGTCACAAAGTGCAGACTAGTCACCACCAAACATCCACCTTCCAGAGGCACATCAGTGGGAAAAAATTACTTTGTTAATCACTAAACTCTAAAACAAAAACAGTCATATCGTACTAATCCTACCTACCCTCCATCACTCTAGTGATAAGGATTAAAGTAAGTGGAGGTTGGAGAGCTCGGATCGGTAGCTCTAAGGCTAAACCGCCATCCTCATCATCAAGGTAGGTTTAATTCTCTTTGGTAAGGCCATGTGTCTCGTATGTCCAATCACCATTATCGTCCTCGTCCTCTTCCATGCAGAATAGTATTAAGAATGTCACGATGTGTGCATATTCAGCCTGGGCAAAAGGGTAAACTTGGACAATTGGGCGAACTTCCTCAATAGAATAGGGATCCGTCATAGTCAAGAGGCAGACCAACCACTCTAACTCCTCAACGTTTCTCTCACAAGCGAGGGTTTCAACCAAATCCCATTCAAAGGAAATATGAGGATAACATAAGTGCATTACTTGGGACAAGTAAAAAGAATATTCGTAAGAATCATCCATATCTGTGAACACAAATAGAGGATGTTTAGGTGTTTGATGACATAGGTTTTTGTTTTAGTGTACTTGATATAACAAGTGTAGGTCTGGGTCAATGATTTTGACTAGTCTGGGCACACTCGTTTGCTAATTGCTCTTACTCTTTACTTTTTTTATAAAAAAAACTAGGGTGGTTAATTACTATGTATCTATATATATACAATCCTTAAAATTGGAAAGCTTAAGGGTCAGAGAAAGAAGGGCAAGAGGGAAATAATTCAACCGAGGCTGACATGAATGAAGACTCTCCCCTTCCTTGGGTAGATCATACTTTAAAAGGATGTTATTACCTTTTGGAACCAATTATTCCAATTGGTAATAGGTGAGGATTTTAGCCAATAGTTCTCTATTACCTTGGGTGTCTCATCGAGTTGCAAGGGCGGTAAGGTACTCTCCCATGAACGAACTTGAAGTAGTGCATCAGGTAATAATTGAACAATGGGAAGTGTCGAATCTTTTGTAGCTTCATGGAGGCTGCCTATGGTAGGTGGAGGTGGTGTAGAAGCTTTTACCTCTATGGATGCATTACATGAGGAGCTAGAAGCTTCATGGAACTCCCCCTTTCTTGAGCTAAGCCGAATAGATTGGTTTTGACTTGGAACCCAAACTAGCTCTGGAATAGGTGTATAGCATTCTGTGATCTTTCCCTTCCCACGGTCTTCCATCGGCTTTGGAATCACACGGTTTGACTCACATGGTTTCGTAACGGATAGGGAAGGACACGATTTACGCTTAGGTACTTAAATTCGATCATTTCCGTCATAGTAGCCTTGGGCTTCTAATAGTTGTTTGGGAATCCAATATGATTTGGTTTTCACCTTCTTAACCTGAGTGGACGCCTTCCTTCGAGGTTTCCTTTGTGAATTAACTTGAACCATAGGGGGGTCCGATAACGATACCTTGGGGACCCATTGATATGTACCCTTGGTCAAATCACCTGGAGCCTTTGATGTAGCACTGTTTGTCGTAGCCATGGAAGTTGAAGCTTTAGAGGATTGTGCTACTGGCAAGGATGTTGTGACGTTTTGGATTGGCAATATTTTGTTGTTTTTTGTGTTATGAAGAGGTGAGATTTTAGGTGTTATTCCTTGGAGTCATAGGGCCCTAAGTTGGTTTCTACGTCGTGATACTCCCGATCTCCCAATTGATATTACATTTGACTGCAGACATCCATTTGCGCCCCATGTTTATATTACCCTCCATAGTACCAACAGGCATGACCAAAAATCTTTGAACCACGGTTCCATTGTCATAAATAACAAAAGTGTGTAGGATTCCAAAAACAGTGGTCTTCTTCTTATTGACACCCTTGACTTGGATGGTGCTTGTGGATAGGGGTGGTTTTCCTAGCTAAAACCAAACACCATAGGATAACAAATTATGTTGAGCTCATGTATCCAATAATGCGTTATATAGTACTCTCCCTTGGAGGCTATCTATTTCAATTGGATATCGTAGAGGTGGCTCAGATTCCAATGAATCATCATCAGTGTCTTCAAAAAACGCTTCCATGATTCTCAGATTAGCCTCTCGTTGGTGTCTAAGACGTTGTCTTTCTTGAGCCTCAACTCTTGCTTGGATCTTTTTAAGCTCTTCTCCTATATAATTAAGCCATTCTACAAGAGATTTCTTTTCATTTATTCTAGCATGCACATTTGCTCGATATCATCGCCTCTTATATCTCTTACTCTTCTTGTCTAATTTTCGATTACGGCCTATCTCTAGTGAAGAGTCACTGGATGAATCGCTACTTGTGTCTTCTGCTCCCTTGGATAGATTGTCATATAGGGTACCACTAGGCCCTAAATGGTTTGTCCCCACATTTGCACTAAGATTTAACTCAGATTCTTTGTCCTCGGAGTCAATTTCAATTGATGATTCTGACCCCAAATCGTGTGGGCTATAGTCTTGTGAGACGCTACTGGTTCCAATGCCAGTCAAACCTTCATCTTATAGGTCATCAGATGTAATGGAAATGGCCTATGAACTTTGAAAATAGTGGAATTAAGAGAATTAGAGAGCGTTTTTGTGATTACTTTGAGAACATGGAGGGTGAACTTAATTGATGGTAGAAACATAAGCATAGTACTTAATTAACTTGACATGGACAATACTTTTGCAAGAGAGAGAGAGAGAGTATTAGAGAACATGACAATAGTTGAGGATCGGATTTACTTGGAGCCGGTCCCCCCTCCAAAAGGCGTTTGTATTATAGATTTTCCCATCAAGAGAGAGTCTTGCTACAATACAATCTTTGTGTTCCTTGTGACCTTGGTGATGCTATAAAGATGGAAATCTTCATGCATCACAAGCTTAACATAAACTTTGCAAAAAGCATTATCTATCTCAAGCCTCATTCCCAAGGCCTCAAACACCTTCGAAGGTGGAGAGAGCTAGCGGGGAATGAAGGTAGGGAAGAGGATGAAGAATCATCCATAGGAGAAAGAAATAGTTTCTCACTTATCATCACTCTTCTTGCTTGGTTGGATTTGCATTCCATAGCCAAGAGTGTTGGTGTTGGCTCTCCACTTGTCAACAAGCTTGGAGAAGGAGATGGAGCTCTTGCATTTTGCACTCCACACAATGAGAGAATGTGTGTGTGTGTGTGTGTGTGGAAGTGTATACCCCCTCTCTCATGCTTGGTCCACACCTCTCTCTCTCTCTCTCTTGTATTATTTTATTATTTCATTTGGACATGTGTCCTCTTTTTTCTCTTTGAGAGAAATAACTTAATTTTTTATTTTTATGCATCTAAATTTTCATTGGACCCCTTTAAAACCTATCCAGTAGCATTCAAACACATCATGAGGGCCACATGTAGAGGATCATTTAAACATATGTCTTTTATGTTTATTCAGTCATTTGGTTGAATTGAATACTTCAAGGACTTAATCATCAAGCATGGAAACGTTCATGCCTCTTGAGATTTATCTTTGAATTGAATACTTCAAGAACTTGAGTCATTTAAGCATGTGAGAAAGACCTCAAGCTTTTGGATAAGGTTCCCACTAACACTTACCAAGTCAACAAGCACCTCATGCTTGGGTAGGATTCCCACCTCAAGGTTAGCCCTAACTTGCCTAAGGTCAAAGGACTTTTGAACACTAACTTTTGGAGGTCTTTAATGAAGCTAACCCTACGGTCTCCATTAGGTAGCATTTCTCTTTAACATACCATCTCTCATTTGGACCCCTTTAACCTTGGCACCTTGTTGAGACAGATCCATAAACATATGTTTATATTCTAATCCTTGTTCCCATTTATTCTCGCACATTAAATGATCAATTTAATATGAGAAAATCATTTGGATTGGTTAGATATTAGATTTTATGATATTATCTCTCTTGAAATCATAGTCGTCCTTGACTATGAGGTAGAAGAGATAAAGTCTTAGTCATTAGTCTATGTTTCTTAGCGGGTAGAGGATCCCTTTTTACCCTCCGACATCATTCTAGAATGGATAATTAGTCCATTTGGTGCTTGTGAGACGTAGTTGCCGCAAGCATGTCTGCTCTTTAGTCCATATCATACTCCCAAAGTAGAGTGAAAAATTCTACTTGGTGTTTGAGTGACGTCATCACAAACATGATTCTAAGCATGCATACTATTTAAATTTGTGCACAAAAGAGGATTAGTCTTATAAGACAAAAACATTGTTCATTAAGAAAGCATTTACATTTGCTTACTCTAGTGCAACATTGTAAGCATTGACAAGGTTCATACTATCCTTAAGCTGTATTCCTTGCATCCATCTATAATCTTCAAATGGATAATTTTTAAACTTAATAAGATACCGTTGGATAATCTTACCATGCCGTAGTAGCTTGTCTTCATGCCGAAGGATAGCTTCGGGTTGTAGCACCTCTTCTTTGTCTTCGATTTTTGGAGGGTCTTCAGTAATTGGTTCTATTGGTGGCTCTCCTTTGTAGGGCTTAATTAGGGTCACATGAAAAGCATTGTGTATGATCCAATGGTTGGGAAACTTGAGTTGATAATCCATGTCATTGATTGGATTCAAGATTTGAAAGGACCATAGTATCTTTTTGCTAATTTAGCATAATACTTTTGATGGCCTGTAAGATTTTTGCCCGTTGTTTGCCTCAATCAAGCATTGGGAAACTTAAGTAAGACCCAATCATTTTCTTTGAATGTTAAGACCCTTTTGTGCTTGTTAGCAACAGCTTTTTGTCTTTGTTGAGAGATGGATATAGCCTCCTTAACCTTTTGAAAAGATTCTTGTAGGTCATGGCTATACTCATCAGCAGCGAAGATCTTCCCACGTACTTTAAGTAGCAAGGGACTTTTAGGTCTTCCCTTTATGATCTCAAAAGGTGCTTTTCCTATAGTAGTATGGACAGTATTATTGTACGAATACTCTACAAGGGGTAAGTACTTCTCCCATTGTGATCATTGATCTACTTCTGTAACATAAGTCTTTAGTAGATCGAGTATTGTAAGATTGGCTATCTCACTTTGGCCATCCGTTTGTGGGTGGTAGGCTGAAGAGAAATTTAATCTTGTACCTAGATTTTCAAAAAGAACTTTCCAGAAATTACTGGTCATTCTAGGATCTCTATCTGACACAATGGATGTTGGTAATCCATGGTGTTTGAAAATCTGAGATATGAAGATGGTTGCCATTTGGTGTGCCTTAATAATCTTTTTGACAGGAATAAAGTGTGCTTGCTTGCTAAACCTGTTGACTATTGTTCATATTTTCCGTATTCCCATGGATAGACTTGGGTAATCCAAAGATAAAATCCATGGATATACTCTCCCATGGTGAATTAGGGATGGGCAATGGCTAGAGTAATTTAGGTTTATTCCCTCTATCATACTTAGTCTTTTGGTATACCACACATTTTGAAATATACTCTTGTATGTCCACTTTCATGGTAGGCCAATAGAAATACGTCTCTACTCCTCGAAGAGTAGGTTGAATGCCTCTATGCCCTGCATACGGAGGAGCATGGGATTCATACATGACTTTCCATGGCAATATGGTAACACATACCATATTGCCATGGAGAAGATAACCATCCTGAAAGGTGAATGGTTCCACTTTCTTCCCCGAAGCAAGGGCTGACATTATGTCTTTAAACTCAGGGTCAATAGCATACTCATCTATCATAGAAGATAGATCATTGTGAGTTGCTATAGATACATCATTAACTTTTGGTTGTCGTGATAGTGCATCGGCCACTTGATTGTGCTTATCAGCAATGTGAGCAACATGAAAATTAAATTGCAAAAAAGAATTTTCTCACCTCTTTTGTTTGTCGAAAAGCTTTGTTTGCGTCATGAAGTACTTGAGACTTTGATGGTCTGTTCGTAAAATGAACGGAGTCCCCAATAAACAGTGCTTCCATGTGTCTAGGGCATGTAGAACAACTAAAAGCTCTTTCTCATAAATGCCCAAGACCTATTCATCCGTATTGAGCCTTCGGCTCTCATACGCTCTTCTTGAAGCAAGACTGCTCCAAGGCAATCACCACAAGCATCACATTGGACCTCAAATGGCTTTGAGAGATCCGGAAGCGTGAGGATTGGTTGAGAGGTAAGATTCTCTTTGAGCTTGTCAAAAAAAATTTGCTCCTTAGTAGTCCATGAATATTTAACGTTCTTCTTTGTTAAGTCATGTAATGGTCCTACTATTTGAGAAAATTTTGCTATGAAGTGTCTATAGTATCCACACATACCAATAAAGCTTCTTGCTCATGTAGATTCCCTGGATTAGGCCATGCTTTTATTACCTCTAACTTTTATGGATCCATACGGATACCATCTTTGAGCGATAATATGACCTAAGTATTGAATCTCTTGAAGGAAAAATTCACTTTTCTTTTGGTTGAGAAAAAGCTTGTTCTCCCTCAATGCTTGAAGAATCACTTGGAGATGTTGCTTGTGTTCCTCCAAGGACTTGGAGTAGATGATGATATCATCAAAGAACGCTCTAGTGAACTTGTGGTAGGGTCTAAATATTTTCTCCATCAAACGATTGAATGCGGCAGGTGCATTGGTCAAGCCAAAAGGCATGACTAGATATTCATAAAGACCAAATGTTGTATGAAACGCGGTCTTTAGGATATCTTCCTTCACTATCCTTATTTGATGATAGCCACTTTAAAGGTCAATCCTACTAAAGTAGGTAGAGCCTTGTAGCTTATCAAACAGATCTTCTACCCGAGGTACGAGAAATCTATTTTTGATAGTGATATGGTTTAGTGCGCGATAGTCCACACACATGCGGTATGTACCATCTTTCTTTTGCACTAAAAGGACTGGAGAACAAAAGGGAGAGGAGCTAGGCCTCACCATCCCTTTGTCTACCAATTTTTGTACTTGCCTCATAATCTCCTTTTGTTGAGCTTGGGAAACTCTATAAGGAGGCTTGTTAGGCGGTGAGCTTCCTGATAGGAGCTCAATTCGATGGTCATAATCCTCTTGTTTTGGAGGTAAGTCCATAGGGATATCATCGATGAACACATCTTGGAATCCTTTTAGAAAGTTAGAAAAGTCTAACTCTTCTTGATTCCTACCATTTTCATTTGATAAACCATTAGCATCATTAGTGGGTTCTTTGACAAAAATCATGTACGCAAAAATCATGCTTTTCATTGACTTATCAAAAGCTGGTGAATTTACAAGTGGTATAGTACGACCAGAATCATTAGCATCTATATACATGTTCTTTCCCCTGTAGGTGAAGTAGATTCTCCTTTCAATGAACTTCATGTTGACAGCCATGCGATCAAACCATGGCGCCCCTAGGATAGTATCCTCATATTGAAGAGGAGAGATGAAAAATTCTTCTTTGTCGACATAGCTTTGGACATGAAGCCTCAACTTCCCAATCAAGGGAGTAACGGAGGCTTACTATCCCTTGAAAGCTGTGTCAGCCGTTACAATATCTCCCATTTTGAAAGCTTGAATGGCCAACTTGGTGGCCAACTCCATTGATATGAAGTTGTGAGTAGAGCCAGGGTCAAACAAGATGAAGGCATCGAGCTCCCTTACCTTTCCCCAAGCATAGGGGAGAGATGATCCTTTGCAATGAGCATCCTCTTTTGGAGCTTCGATGGTGAAAGCCCTAGGAGTCTCATTGCGAGCATTTTTCTTGGGGCAAGAACGATAGCCATCTCCTTGCTCCCCACACTTAAAACACTTATGGTCCTTGCGAAAAGCTTCAAGCTCTTCATGAGAGAGTTTGTTTTTACTTTTATAAAATCCCTTCTCCTTGGACCTATTGTTGTTGTTGTAGGAAGTGCCTTGGGAAGAATTTTGGGCATTGGTTTTCCCCTTTGCATCATTTTTGTCTTTGTTTTCCATGGGTTTGACATTCCGTCTAGCCCCTTGTTGGATATTGATGCGGGAAGTAACCATGGTGTGGTGGATTACTTCGGTGATAGAACCAGGCCATTGGGAGTTGACATACTCGGCCATTTCTTCAAGTAATCTCGCACAAAATTGCAACCTTTGCTCGACGAAGTCTATGTTTTGGAAGACAGTAGCCTTGAGATGTAAATCCCAAAACTTACGTATTTATGAATAGACTCATGTGAGAGAAGCTTTAAACTGGACCATTCGTTAAGTACTTTGTCCTTTGCATTGCTTGCAAGTGATTGCTTCATGATGTAAAATCGTAGAGTTTTCCATGTCTTTAGGGCTTCACCATTGCCACGAAGGCTAGCCCACCATTGACGAGCCGAGTTTTGGAAGTGCATAGCTACATGGTGTAGCTTGGAGGACTCCTTGAAGCCCTCGTCTCCAAAGGCTGCATGAAATGGTTGGATGAAGGCCAATACCTTATCGATGGCACCAAAGGTGCCATCATGGGTGAGAAAAGAGATACTCTTTCCTCCCTCTTTGAACTTCTTGAGCTTTTGTGATCTTCACCATGCAGGTTATGATTTTCGATGTCCTCCACTCTTGTATTCTCTAGGAGAATAGCCATAGCTTTCCTCGGGAGAGGAGGAAGGTAAAGCAGAAGGAGAAGAGGGTGACCTCTTTCTTGACCTTTTCTTCCTTTATTTTCTCTCTTCCCTTTTGGAGTGACAAGGAGAAGAACTATGTGTTGACCGTTTCCCCATGGGAGGAGTTGGCAATCATCTTAGACTGCCGTCTTTGTGGAGACACATCTTTAGAGGAACTTAGGGATTTATTAATTTCTTGTTCTTTGGATTCCTCCTCTCATATGGGAGAGAGTCTTCTTTTGGGGTCTCATTAAGAGGCCTCCTAAGCTCTCTCTCTCCTCTTGGAGAGGAAGGGAAATCCCATAAGCACGAAGTTGTTGAGTAACTTTGGTTTGCAAAGTAAGGTGCCCATAGCTTGATGATGCAACTTAGTAACAAGATAATTGTTAAACATGGGGCATCATCATTAGCACCTTCATGTGCAAAATCAAAGTTATCAATGTTCATTCTACTCTCTCGGTTATTGTCATCCATGCTAATTATACTTATGTGTTTACTTGGTGTATTATTTGGCAACTTAAAACCTTAGTTGCTACTCCTCTTAGCCTTTGAAAATAAGCACTTAAGTATCTACACCCATGGCTCGAATTGGTTAATTATAGAGAGTAGTGGGGTGGGTCTAACATAGCAGAATTGCCGAGGGATATCTCCTTTCAAACTTCTTATGGCTCAATAATGGTAAATCCATAGGCAAGTCTAAAAAGACCCCATTATTAAAACCAAATTTCCCGAGGTGTGCACCATATCCCACATAGTGGCCTCAACAAAACCGATAATAGGTCCCAATCCCACTTACCCTAATATAATTAACAAAATCAACCATTAATAGGCTACTTAAGGACCTCTCTTCTTAAGCAAGAAAAGAGAAACCAAATGCTCTGATACTAATGTAATGGAAATGGCCTATAAACTTTGAGAATAGCAGAATTAAGAGAATTAAAGTGAGCATTTTTGTGAGGTTACTTTGAGAACATGGAGGGTGAACTTAATTGATGGTAGCAACATAAACATAGTACTTAATTAACTTGGCATGAAAAATACTTTTGCAAAAGAGAGAGCATATTAGAGAAAATGACAATAGTTGACGATCGGATTTAATTGGAGCCGATCCCTCTTCAAAAGGCGTTTGTATTATAGATTTTCCCATCAAGAGAGAGACTTGTTACAATACAATCTTTGTGTTCCTTGTGACCTTGGTGATGCTATGAAGATAGAAATCTTCATGCATCACGAGCTTACCATAAACTTTGCAAAAAGCATTAATTATCTCAAGCCTCAATCCCAAGGCCTCAAACACCTTCGAAGGTGGAGAGAGCTAGCGGGGAATGAGGGTAGGGAAGAGGAAGAAGAATCATCCAGAGGAGAAAGAAATAGTTCCTCACTTACTTATCACTCTTCTTGCTTAGCATAGAATAGTAATGAAGATGAAGAAGATGTCAATCTTAATCATTGAAGCATGACTCTTGGTTGGATTTGCATTTCATAGCCAAGAGTGTTGGTGTAGGCTCTCCACTTCTCAACAAGCTTGGAGAAGGAGATGGAGCTCTTGCATTTTGCACTCCACACAATGAGAGAATGTGTGTGTGTGTGTGTGTGTGTGTGGGAGAGTATACCCATCCTCTCATGCTTGGTCCACACCTCTCTCTCTCTCTCTCGTTATTTTATTATTCCATTTGGACATGTGTCCTCTTTTTCCTCTTTGAGAGAAAGAACTTAATTATTTATTTTTATGTATCTAAATTATCATTGGACCCCTTTAAAATCTATCCAATAGCATTCAAACACATCATGACGGCCACATGTAGAGGATCATTTGAACATGTGTCTTTTATGCTTATTAAGTCATTTGGTTGAATTGAATACTTCAAGGACTTAGTCAATCAGGCATGGAAACATTCATGCCTCTTGAGAGTTATCTTTAAATTGAATACTTCAAGAACTTTAGTCATTTTAAGCATGTGAGAAACACCTCAAGCTTTTGAGTAAGGTTCCCACTAACACTTAGCAAGCCAACAAGCACCTCATGCTTGGGTAGGATTCCCACCTCAAGGTCAGTCCTAACTTGCCTAAAGTCATTGCCTAAGGTCAAAGGACTTTTGAACACTAACTTTTGGAGGTCTTTAATGAAGCTAACCCTACGGTCTTTAAGCTCCATTAGGTAGCATTGCTCTTTAACATACCATCTCTCCTTTGGACCCCTTTTAACCTTGGCACCGTGTTGAGACAGATCCATAAACACGTGTCTATATTCTAACCCTTGTTTTCATTTATTCTCCCACATTAAATGATCAATTTAATATGAGAAAATCATTTGGGTTGGTCAAATATTAGATTTTATGGCATCAGAAGCTCTATACATTGCTTCTAGCATATTTATGGGTATGAGTGGTGGAATTTCATCCCCCTCAGGTGTTACCTAGGTCATCCCCCTGTTTCCACAAGTGTCTATGGTTGCTGCTAAGTGGACCCAATCCACATTTTCCAACTCACTCATCCCAGGTAGGACATCCATATAAGGAGAATCTTCCTTAATATCAATGTCCATTTTACATGTGTAACAATACTGCAATGGGACCGAGTGAACTGTGGTGTCATATCTATGATCAATTATAAACCTGTTTCTTAGAGGATGTGCTTGAACAGTTACAAGATCCACTCAAATGACAGAATCTTGGAACTGCAAGTAGACATGGTTTTTAGACCAGTCGTGAACCATTTTTGCTTCCCTCATGAAAGGATATCCTAAGATCATCTCAATTGCCATAGTGTGCTTAGAGAAATCCATTAAATGAAGGTATTTCTTATTTTATGTTCAAAGACCTTGATCTTGAGATTTTCTAGCATCCCAATAGGTTTAATAATATACCCATTGGCCATCTTTACTACTATGGTTGTGGTCCCAAAGTGAGGTCTTCCCATAGTTTCCCAGCAATTTTTAGTCACAATGCTAACCCCAGCACCACCATCAAGGATTCCCTTCACAATTAATCCCTTGGTAGTGATTGGTATGATTGCATTGGATTCATCGCCCTCAAAGTATTGTCCCAACTTGTTAACAGGTTTTACTACAACAGGGTTCTCATCTAGGTTGGGTTGTGGATCTAAGTGTTCCTCCTCTATTGGCATCTCCCTAGCTCCATCCATTTGTGTAAATTGTGGTAGCCCGACCTTCAGTTCTCCGTTGAGGAAAGCTCAAAGAGCTAAGAATAGCTCGGGGTCTCCATATAGCTTGAACATGATGGTGGTTATGACTTTTGAAGCCATGAAATCCATCAATTTGGCAAAATTTAATGGCACCTTTTGGACTTTAGTTCCTTGACGTGGGGAAGATGGGATCTCCATTTCTTTGATAGGGTCAGGTAGTCCCTCTGTAAACATTCTTTCCAACAAGAAGTGAGTACGTCCACTTTCCCATTTAAGTCACTTTCTTCTTGGATGACACTAGGTATGGTTAGGGGTCTATGGACTTTGTGAGGTTGTTGTTGCGTAGGGAACAATGTGTCTGTAATCTGGATCTGCCTAGTTGCGGGTTCTAGACCCCCTTGGGTATCTTCTACCAAACTCCTTAATTGCTTGACTTGCTCAATCTCCTCTGTAGGGTCTGGATAAGTTCCTATCTTCTTCTTGGATCCTGGCCATTGTGGCTTATGACGATCTTCCTTGTTGGTTTCTTTCTTAGTGGTCGTTTGGTCTCGATGGTTTCACCTAAATCAGAATCCTCTTAGCGTCATTCATATATACGGGGTCGTCACCAGTCCATATGTTGGTCTTTGAACTGGGGACTGACTTCACTGCTTTTTGCGATCTCTTCCTTCGTGTTTTCTTCTTCTTCTAAGATTGGGCAATTGATGCCGTGTCTCTTGCTTTAAGAATATAATTTTGTTTTTGGAGCATCGATTGTGTGAGTACGTTTGTTGGTACCACAGATGTACTTTGTGATGGATCCTCGGTAACCTCAATCAAGTTTAATGGTGTGATCTTCGATGCATTTGGATTATTCAGACATTGGGCAATTGATCTATGCCACATCGACTACACATGAGTATCGGCATTGTAGACGTGCTCGCTTGATTGATTTGCATTAGTGTGGCGTTCTTTTGTAGCCTACTAGGACACTTGGCCACACGATGTGGACCTCCACACTCATATCATTGAAGAGGTGGTCTCTTGGCAGTGTAATTGATATTTTGGCCTCTTGGAGCAAAAGCAGCTGCTTGATAGACAGGTTTGACTTGTCCCCAATAGTCCTCCATGTAGTATTGTGGACTTTCTTCAAGCGCATCAATCCCATAGGCAATATTAGGGTCTATATCTTCCTCACAGTCTTCCAAACAAGCAATAGATGACTCACAACCCCCTGATTACATAAGTGATTCTCGGATGTGGTGGTTGCAGTCCTAGCACTGGAGGTGGTAAGGGTGTTGTTTGAACAACATTTTGGGCCCTAGGGACCATGTGTTGTGACGTTTGTTCAAGAGGTGGGGCCGGCATCAATGCAGGCACTGGAGGTGTGTCTATCCATGCTAAGGTTGGCCTATTGGCCATTGCGCGCTTAAATACTATGCAATCCTTAGCTTGATGACCAAACCTCCCACAGGCATTGCAATTCCCATTGAATTTTACTCTAAAAGTAGGACATTCAGTGGTACTATGTGGACCATAGCATATTGAGCACCATTGTTGCTCCCTTCTTGGATACATATGATTGTTTTGCAAAGCATGATTATCTCTAAGACTCTCTTGAATGGCCTTGGTGAGTTATGATAAATTCATCTCATATATCTTTGGCTCCTTAGAAATAGGCTTTAGGGTCATTGGATGATGCCCTGACGCTTGCGAGCTAGTAGATTTAGGCTCAACAGACACTCTTTCTCCTTGAATCATTAAATTATTCTCTAATTGGATCACATTGGTGGTGACTGCTTTCCAAGTGGTGATACCTTTAATGACTAGGCCATTGTAGATATCCTCATGTCGTAATCCCCTAATGAATCTATCAAGTAATTGATTATTATTGAAGCACTCATTTTGATTACAACGAGAATTCAAATGCTTCAAGCGACTAATAAAGTCTCTCAACGACTCTCCTTCCTCTCATTGGGCTTTTTGGAGCTGAGATGCTACACCCCAAAGCACTCCCTCTCGTATGCATCTTTCAAGAACAGTCTCCTAAGAGTAGGTTAAATCGTTTTTTCTTCCACCCTTCGGGTTCTATACCAATCCCCAACCTTCCCACTTAAGGTTAGGCTTAAAGCATTACTCTTATGCAGGTCATTGTGTTCTCCTAGAGAATCACATATTTTTTCAAACACTTCAATATGCTTTCTCACGTCCCCATCTGCACTAAATTTTTGTGTGAGCTTGGCTATTTGTACTACCTTACTTCTGGGCTCTCAGGTGTGTTACACATATTCTCAGCAATAGATCGACCGATGGTTTGAGCAATTGCTGCCAAATCTCCTAAATAAGCAAGTATAGTGGCCGTAGGTGCAAGCGCTCCTGGAACTACATGTGGGATGGGAGTTGGCCTTGGCCTTGGCATACGTGCGGTCCTCGGGTTCCATACCTCGTATAGTGGTGTACCACGTGGTGGTCCAAAGTTCATAGGTGTGGCCTGCTGGGTTGTAGCTATGACGGGTGAAGCCTTTGAGGCGCAAGACTCATGGCGAGAAGCTATGCGAGCAGAGAAACGAGAAGAGAGAGAGAGAGAGAGAGAGAGAGAGAGAGAGAGAGAGAGAGAGAGAGAGAGAGAGAGAGAGAGAGAGAGAAGACTCAGCATGTAAAAAATAAGGCTATTGTTCATTCTTGTCCTTGTGTAGAAGCCTTACAAGATATATAAAGCAAAAAAGTGTATCATGCAAACTCAACTGAATCTGTGGCCTACAGCTGCATGCATTATGAGAGTGTTCCCACGCGGCTTAGACACCTCTTGGGCTTGGAAACCCAACAACCCCCCCCTCAAGCCCAAACCACTGACTATGGACTTGATACAGACAGACCATGGCAAAGTTCATTCACTTGAAACCATGAGTAGAAGTCCCCCCCTTGACTATAGCATAGGTGTGTGTGTACTTTCGTCAAACAACCATCAGCATGAGACATACCAGAACCCGACTAAACAACAAAGGGGTGGTCTTACCACTTTTTATGTGGCAGTGTCTATAACCCATACAAATTTTTTAGCATGACAGTAACCGGCAACTGAAAGGCTAAAACAAGGCTTTGAGATTATATTGACAACATACCAAATTTGAAATAAACCTATGACACTGAACATGTAAAATCAATTGTTGATGGACCAAATTCTTGAAAGCAAATCTTTGTTGTTTTTGTGGTTTCAATGTATCTGGTTCTTGCATGTCGTAAACCTAGCTTGAAGCAAAACCATGGAATAATCACCTTTGTCTTTCTTTCTCGAGAAGCTTCGATTTTTTTTGGGAGTCGTTCTCATGCTTTTCTTTAGCATCAATAACCAGATTTTTTGTATGATGCTCATCTTGTAGCAATCGGTGTGTCTTGAAATACTATGGCAAGCTAAACCAATAGCTTTCGAGGCTAATTTGTAGCCTATGAGGCCAACTTTGTGAGCCTTTTTCAATGGGTACCGAGCAACGAAAGATGTGGCTGCTCTTGTGAGGTGTGAATGAGCTCTTGAGGGGATTAAATAAATGGACAACTAAAGAACTAGTGTGGAATCCAAAGAAAAACGAGCTTTGTTTGTTCCAACTCTGTAATGCAGATAGATAGTGGAAAAAAAAATTGCGCTGAGGGTTACTTGCTTACAAAGAGCTGTAGCGGGCGGATTAGAAGCTCATCCAGTTTCAAAAAAACACCAGAATACCAAGGCGAGCTGACTGATGCTGGTTATGATTGAATTGCCGCAATTGTCGCAAGCTGATGAACTTCTCCTCTCCTTACAGGCGACAATTCTCACAAGCCAGGTCGATCCGAGGCCGCCAAGGCTCTGATACCAGTTTTGCCGGGTTGCAGCTATCGTGGGTGAAGCCTTTGAGGTGCAGGACTCATGGCGAGAAGCTATGCGAGAAGAGAGAGAGAGAGAGAGAGAGAGAGAGAGAGAGAGAGAGAGAGAGAGAGAGAGAGAGAGAGAGAGAGAGAGAGAGAGAGAGAGAGAGAGAGAGAGAGAGAAGATTCAGCACGTAAAAAATAACGCTATTGTTCATTCTTGTCCTTGTGTAGAAGCCTTACAATATATATAAAGCAAAAAAGTGTATCATGCAAACTCAACTGAACCGGTGGCCTATAGCTGCATGCATTATGAGAGTGTTCCCACGCGGCTTAGACACCTCTTGGGCTTGGAAACCCAACATGGCCCTAGGCATAGCTGGTGCCGAATACGACATGTTATTGCTAAATGGTATGGCTCCAAAGAGCTCGGATAATGCCATTGTGGAGTGCAAGCCCTTGGCATAATTGGGGGTGTGGGAGCTACGTGGGCATGAGGTGCGACGGGTACATAGGCTTAATGCACACCTGGAGGTATTGTTGGGGCCACTGTGCTACTAGGTAGCGGTGCAGTGCTAAAAAACGAGGTCCAAGGTGTATCTTTTGTACTCATCGTCGGAGTAGGTATTGTAGCCGTAGTGTCTCCGAGAGACAGATGAGCTAGATTTGGAAAAGTAAAACTACTACTTGTGGGTTCACACTGTACCGAAACTCCAGGCGACACAATATATGAAGGGTCCATTGGACTCACTGAAGGAGTTTCCATTTGTGATAGTGTCGGTTGTTTGGCCTTGCCTATATCCAAGAATCTCATAAGGCCCGTTGAAGGAATGTTAATCCCTCGATTTTGCCTCTCCAATTGGATGATGCTATGGATGACATTGCAGACCGTATGTTGCCGCTCCTCTAGACTTGTGGCGGTAGAAGTAGATTGTACAACTTCTAACCAACCTATATGGTATGTATAACCCATGTACATGTCAGTCAAGGTTTCAATTTGTAGGTCATATTCCCAATTTTTGTTGAGAAATAACCCTTCTAGGCCCGGCGTACTAGAGGTTCCCTTGAGGTGGAAGCTATGTTGTTCCCCATTGTTTGATCCACATTGCCTACTAACTCAGGAGAACCCGATTTCTCGATTGCCATGCCTGTTGTCCCAGGGGTCTTTCCCTTCATGGCTCGGTGTTGTTCTATCCCACTCCCTAGCCGCTTGCATATAGCGCTCAACTTCTTGCACCTCTGCAAGACTCCTACCATCGGGTAGTAGAACTTCGGGGGGTGATTGCTTTGTAGGGTCTTCCATGAAAGCAGGGGTCAGGATATCAACGTGGATACTCTTGTGGAGTATAGGCTCCCCCTGAGATACCAAAGGTGAATCTACCTCTCCCTCACCTTCGTTAACTTCACTAGCACAGGTCCAGAGCGAGTAGCTCTAGTAAAGGTTTCTATAAAGCGACTAAACACACTAGATCCAAGCTATGGGGCCCAGACAGGTACATTTTCATTTACTTGCTTGGGGTTTGGTGTAGGATGTCCTTTCATAATATCGTAGCTAGATGAAGAGTCACTAGCCGCTATGTTTGGGTCTTGGGTTGTACTACCTTGGGTCACCGCCGAGGGCCCATAACCTAAGGTAGGTGGGTATTGAGAACCTGCACAAGTTGAAGTGCTCGCTAGTTTCTCGGCCTCTAGCACACGACCAGAGCGCAGATGCATGTGCCTTTGGCACCCTACAAGCGTCGGCAAATACCCCCGAAGTTTAACCGCTGGATTTTTTGGGCATTTTGCACCCCGTTTTCACTCGTTTTTTGATGTTTTTTTACAATCAATTTTTGGATTGGAGCGTGTGATAGTGAGGCGATCTGGGGCGGGCAACAAGAAGAGCAACCTCTAGACACCCTTCAAGGCTCCCGTGCTGCTCAATGGGGCTTGGGCACAACACAACACAAACCAAAACAACAAACCCACAGCCAAATCCCAACTACACAAGGGGCACCACCTAGTTTAAGAGCGAACTAGGACGCAAAAGAGGAGAATCGTTAGATCAACCCACAAACAAGCAAGGAATTTACACTAACCCTAACACCAATGGAACACTCTCACACACTAAAACACGAGAGAGAGAGAGAGAGAGAGAGAGAGAGAGAGAGATGGTGCTCGGGCTGCTTTGAAGTGTATCGGTAATGATCAAGCAAACATATATATATATTTATATATATATATATATATATATATATATATATATATATATATATATATATATGTAAGAAAGAGAGAGAAAGGGGGAGGGGGTGCTTGTTGCATTAATACCTTCTTACAAATCTGTCATGACAAATCAAAGTGAGATTAGTATTTGTTCAACATAGCTTGCGTAAATTTCACCACAACACATCACAAGAAAAGCCACCCCAATCACTGTCTTAAGGCCAGGGGAGTCCTCTCCACCCTATCGCCCTCTTACAGTATGTGGGATTTATGGCTAGATTGATGACAACACCAGAGACAAGCTCTCAAGAACTTAACAAAAAACACTAAGACACTTACGCATCATTGTTGTCCATTATTTCACGTTGGAAGGGAGACAAAGTATCCAAGCTTAGTCCAAATCCACCCTCCTTGATTCAGCAAATGTTGGGCTTACACTAGTAGGAGAAATGATAGATTTCCTACTCTCAATTGAATGATCACTCTCTCTCTTACAATGGCATAGAGTTCCCTTGCTAATCCCCTATTACAACACATGCACATGCATAAGACTATGAGCTTCCACTCAAGAGCTCCTTCTAGAGAGGTTGAGCTTGGCTTCTCAAGCTATAGCATAGTGTTCTTGCTTATGGCTCCCCCTTTTGTGCTAGCCACACTCTCCTTTTATAGCAATTTTGAAGGCTAGGGTTACTCCTCTAACCATGGTTGGGTTAGATTTTCAGCCATTTATCTAATTTCTTTTGCTTGGAATTATCAAGAAGTTGGTGGGGAAAGAGAGAGGAGAGAAATGGAGGTGATAGGACTTTTCATAGTGGGTTAGTGTTAGTAGAGTTAGTATTAATTTACAAATGGAATTGGATATTTACAATGGGAGTATCCATGTAGGATACAAATAAGGAAGAAAAACTCTTAAGAGGTAAGAAAAGGTGGATTTCTTACAAGGTTGATGCTCCAAGTTTCTTGAGTAGGGCCAATTTTGACGCTTGTTGACGGTCCACTAGCTTTGACGGTACATTTTTTCTCCACTCTTGACCTTCCTTGAGAGACAAGGTAATTGAAGCTGAGTAATCAACCACCATGATGCTATCTTTTAAGAGAAGAGGCTGAATTTTGTGGTTTTTTTGATAGATATGGGTAAATTGGAGGAGGAAAAATGAGACTAGGTGGTCAATTTTGGAATGGAATTGTGTGTGGGAGGTATGAGTTCACCATGGTTTCTCTTATTCTTCAAGGTTGAGGAGAAGGTGAGTAGGGTGCAAAGAGGAGTGGTGAGAGAGGTGGGGATGATGAGTGGAGAAGTGTGTGTGAAAGAGGAAAATGATAAAGTGGAAGAGAGAGTGTGGCTGCATAGCATGGGAAAACTGGGGTCCACTAATAAAATCATAGCTCACAGCTCGTAGCTCAAAAAAATATGAAAAAATTTGAGGCAAAAGTTCAGTCCACGAGCTACAACTTTTGTTTGTATCACCTTTTCAAATTCGGAGAGCAAGTGAACTTTAAAAATTCAGCAAAACCGATCGTTTTTTTCCACTGCACAAGGTCCTTGTGGGGTCCTTCTTTGGATGATTCTTTTGAATACCTCCAAGAGTGAGCCCTCCATAGTGCATGTATGCATGCCACCTACCCTTGACCTTATTTGGTAGGTCTATAATTGAAGATATTGTTGAGATTATGATATAAGTGAATAGTACAACTAAGAAAATCAAATATTGAGGGGTCTAAAAAATATGTACATGTCAAATATAAATAATATAAGTGGAAAAAAATATAAAGGGGTCAAAAGAAATCTCTCTCATTATGAGGCTACCATAAAAAGATAAATATTTTTGGTGTTCTAATTTTTTAGAAAAAAAAACAAAATAGATGTAGGAAGGGAAAAATCACAATAGTGAAAAAAATATACACATAAATAAAACTAGTTTTTTTGGATTTTTGTTGGGGTGGAGTTACACCAAATATAAGAGAAGCTTACATGAAAATATTTCTATATGGAATAAAGAGTATGAAAAATGGTAAAAAAAAATTGTGGTAATGGTGAGGCAATGTACAGAGCATAAATAGCACACACCTAGGTAGAAATATTTGAATAAATACCAAAATAATAATGAAAAAATCTTTTATTTAGGCCCTATATACAAAGAAATATTTACATACGCATGGGCCATAATATACTTATATTTTTTATTTTTTTGGCTCAACTAGCCCAATGACTAGCTAATTGAGGGTTTTTTAAGAAGATATGGGAAAAGTCCCGTGACTCACGCACGCCTATGTACAGTGAAATGGTAGGGATAGCCACAGTGTTTGGGTGATTTTGGTAGGGTGAGGTAACTCACTGTGGCAATTACAAAGAGCCGAAAAAACGGCTATCAATAGCTCGAAACGAGTGTATCACTCAGAGGGTCGTGGTGTGCTTTATAGCACAACGTTCGATTACCCGAAGCTCTGATGGTCCTGAAAAGGGTCGATTTTTACTTAGGCGTGATGCTAAAATAAGTAAGTACAAAGGGTGATTGAGGCCTAAGCCTGGGCTTGGGGAATGTTCCCGATCCCAGTCCTCCCTTTTATTTTTTATTTTTTTTGTTGGGGATAAAGTTGTCGCGGCCGTGCTGCACGTGCGCACACTCACTTACCTAACCTACCTACTTACAACTAACAGAGCTACTATTACACACTGTCTAACATAGTACTACAACAACTAAACAACTAACATATCTACTTACTACACCTTACAGATCTAACGTCATAGATCTAATACCTTAATTCTAACACAATAAACAGTACATTGCAACACCCTATTAACAAAAAACAGTACATTGCAACAAAAACAAAGTTAAAAAATCCTTCTCAACAACCACACAACTTCTTTCTCTACCTTTCCTACATCTCATATTGCACCACAAAGAAACATAGAGTGCTATTTGAGCTTAGTGCACGGCATCTCCCCGGCAACGGTGCCAAAAATGTGTGCATTTGTCGCACGTGTCAAAGCAAGGGACTTGCCATACACTGTGTGCGAGCCACAAATGGCTGCAAGCACACAACCAGACTAATCTACCAAGCTCAAGAGAGCAAGGGTGTGTCACTCACCGCCCTACGCTCGCCTTCGTGGAGGATTCCTCACCGCGAAGAAGAGGAGCTACCACCATGCCGCGCTCAACCGCCTCGCCACTACTGTGCCGTCGCAATGCTCGATCACACACACACACACACACACTCTCTCTCTCTCTCTCACACACACACACACAGATACACACACACACACAAGGAGATGAAGCCAAGATGAAGAAGAAGATGGAGATGGAGTAAGAGCACTCTTCAATTGCACAAATGAGAGAATGAGTGATTTTTAGGTTTAGGTGACTTTTATATGAGCTCGCACATTCACACTTGGGCGCCCATGCTTAGCCAACTAACCCTTGAATGTTCCAGTTAGAGTGTGCCTTTCATCGGCGATCACTCTTACCCTTTTCCTATTGGACCGACAAGCCCGGCCCATGACTACTAGAAGTGGACGCCAGTGGTTAACAGACCATTCACTACACCTTAACCTCTCTCTCTCTCTCTCTCTCTCTCTCTCTCATACATAAAACCAAGGATACAACCTAAAGGTGTCACACATGCCGAGAGTCCTGTGTGAGCAAGATTGCAAGGAATGGTCCCTTAGGGAACATTCCCTACAACTTCTCCTCTCTCTCTCTCTCTCTCTCTCATACATAAAGCCAAGGATACAAACTAAAGGCGTCACACATGAAAACTATATTAATCTTTGGGTATTCATTCTAAATTGTAGCACAATTATGGTGGCTAGAAAGTTTCAAAACTACCACATTTGACATTTGTCGCTTTTTGAGCAACATGGGAAAGACTAGTTTCAGCTTATGACCTTTTTCAACTTATTTGATATAGAATTTTAAAAGCAAATGTATGGCTAATTATGACTCACAATCTAAGGACCAACTTTTTGCTGGTTTCGCTAGCATACCAATCAAATACTTTTAACTAGAGGTCAACGCATGGTGGGTTTGACCCACCATAAAATGCTTGGTTTTAGAGCTAGGCAGTGCATGCACCAAGGGAATAGAGAGAGAAGACTAAGACTTCGTATAATCACTACAGATTTGTTTGTGCTCCCTTATCCATGTGTATTGTTGACACAAAGAATAGTTCTTGTACGGTTAGTATATACTTGTCAGTTGGACATGCCATGTCCAACAAGGCCACATTGACCCTTTACCCAACAACCCCCACTTAAAGCCAAATGTGTCTTCAAGCAAGCTATGGAATATATACAAGGTTTGTACAGTCTGGATCTCTATACAATACCCATAAGCTCTCTACATTGTGCATACTTTTCAGAGGATGGATATGTGATTAGTGTTAAGTACGGAGCCTAATTTACCCCTTGTAATTTTTTTGTATTAAAAATATAGATTCGAAAGGCCCTCATTATGAGGAGAAGCTATTGTGCGTGAAGAAAAATCACAGCCGGAAACCAAAATTTTGTCGTCGGAATATTCCTTTTCGCCGAAATATTATGGCCGGCCGGCGGTCGGAAAGTGGCCGATCGTTTGGCCGGTAGTCAATGCCCCGTGGTCGAAAGTCAATGGCCGGTGACCAAGCATTGACTTTGACCGGTGGCCAAAGTCAATGCTTGGTGGCCAAATTCAATGGCCGGTAGCCGATTTCAAAGGCAGACTGGTCTTCTTAAGGGCGGCCACACATGGGTGGATTGGAGGGTCCGATTTGGACTTGTCTACACAAGGGCGGCTACACACGGTTGCCTCTCATGAGAGAGGCGTATAAAAGGAGGCCATTTCTACACACATTTCATAGGGTGAAGTTCATGCAACAAGGTGGGTGTGAAGTGGTGAGAGTGAAGCAAGGCCAGAGCTCTATTAAGGGTATAATCCCTTTGTAACCTACCTCTTGTTTAAAGTACTAAAGCCATTAAGTGGCTGCTTTCCCGTGGATGTAGCCCACATTGGGTGAACCACGTATATTGTGTGTGCTCTCTCTCTCTCTCTCTACTCTATAATCTTGTGTGTAAAAATCTGTCTTTTTCCATTAAGTAATCTACTCAGATATCTATTTAGCTACGTCCTATTTCCTAACAACTGCTATCAGAGCAGGATTTGCTCGTAGCTAAAGTATCTCAAGGAATTGAGTGGGAGTAATGGCGGAGGAAGGGAAGCTCAAGATTGAGAAGTTCAACGGCAAAAACTACCAACATTGGAAGATGCAGATTGAAAACTATCTCTACCAGAAGGACCTCTATTTTCCACTGGGCGGTCTTGCAAAGAAGCCCACAACGATGGCAGATGAAGCATGGATTGTCCTTGATCAAAATGTGCTAGGAACAATCCCAATAAGCTTGGCATCAACAGTAATGTTTTGGAGATGAAGACCACGGAGGACTTGATGAAGTCACTTGACAGACTCTACGAGAAACCATCGGCATCCAATAAGGTATTTCTTAAGAAGAGCTTGTTCAATTTAAAGATGGTAGAAAGTGATTCAATTGCAGAGCACCTAAATGACTTTAACACAAACATAAGTCAACTTCAATCAGTGAAAATCAATTTTAATGACGAAGTGCGAGCTCGCCTTATACTATCGTCTCTACTGGATAGTTGGGACAACCTTGTGATGGTTGCAAGTAACTCTATCTCTAGCAAACATACTCTTAAGTTTGATGATGTTGTGGCTGTTCTCCTAAGTGAGGAAATGCAAAGGAGAAGCACAAGAGAATCATCAAGTGCTGTACTATCAGTGGAAACAAAAGGAAGGCCTAAGGAGAGGTTCAAAAACCAAAAGGGTCGTGATTGCTTAAGGCGGATCAAGTCACGCACAAAGTTAGTTCTTGAATGTTGGAACTGCGACAAGAAGGGCCATGTCAAGAAGGATTGTTGGTCCAAGAAGAAGAAGGAGTCGGAGTCTCAAGACAACAAGCCAACATTGGAGGCCAATGTGGCAAGTAAAGTATGGTGGTTTCCAAGGGAGAAAAAGTCGGTACACTTTACTTGTGTACTTTCAACACACAATCTTCAACTTGTGCAATAGCTATAGAAGTCGACAGTGTGGTGTGGCACTATTGGCTTGGGCATATGAGTGCTAAAGGAATGCAAATCCTTCAAACAAAGAAGCTTCTACCAGGTTTGAAAGAAGTGGACTTAGAGTTCTATGAAGATTTTTGTTTATGGTAAACAAAAGAGGGTAAAATTTCAAAATTCAAAAAATAAAAAACTTGAGTTGGTTCATTCTGATGTTTGGAGTCCTGCAAGTACACCATCACTTGGTGGATCATTGTACTATGTAACATTCATCAACGATGCAACTAGGAAAATATGGGTTTATGTAATGAAGAATAAATCCGATGTGTTTTCCATATTTCAAAGGTGGAAAGCCTTTGTGGAGAATGAAACAGGTACTAAGGTTAAATGCCTCAGATCTGACAATGGAGGCGAATATTGCAGCCAAACTTTTGTGTTAGCAATGGCATTCGGAGGCAAAAGACAACCCCAAGGACACCTCAACAAAATGGGATTTTGGAAAGGATGAACAAGACAATCATGGAGCGAGCACGAAGCATGCGGCTACATGTAGGCTTATCGCTTGAGCTTTGGGCAGACGCAGTAAGTACGTCTGTGTATTTGATCAACCAGTCACCCTCAACGGCATTGGATGGGGGAGTTCCAGAGGAGGCATGGACAGGTAAACCGGTAAATTATTCATTTGAATCATTCATTTCTCAAAGTGTTTGGGTATGAGGCTTTCATGCACATAGATAGAAGCCTAAGATCAAAGCTAGATGCAAAGTCCAAAAAGTGTTTCTTCATTGGCTATGGAGAAGGAGACTTTGGGTATCGCCTATGGAATCCTGAAGATGGTAAAATCTTTAGGAGTAGGGATGTAATTTTTAACGAACAAGGTATACAAAGATTACTTGGAAAGAAAACAAACATAAGAAACAAGTGATGAGTACATGGAGCTTGAGGGTGGTGAAGACTCAAGGAGTACAAACAGTGACAATGTACAACAACGTCAACGAAATGAGGAACCTCAACCTATTCCCCAAAGATCTACAAGAGCAAGTAGACCTCCAGAAAGGTTTATTCCTTCCTTCAACCATCTCTTGATCTCAAATTCTGGAGAGCCGGAATCATACGAGGAAGCTATGCAACACGAATCCAAAGAAGAATGGATAAAGAGCATGCAAGTGGAGATGGAATCATTACATCGCAACCAAACATGGGAGTTGGTTGAGTTGCCTAAAGGTAAGCGGGCACTTCAGAACAAATGGGTGTATAAGCTGAAGAAAGAAGAAGGTGGGAAGAAAAGGTACAAGTCTAAGCTTGTGGTAAAAGGGTTTTCTCAAAAGAAAGGTATTGACTTCAATGAAATATTTTCTCTTGTTGTAAAAATGAACTCAATTAGGCTTTTCTTAAGCTTTGTGGTTGCTCATTATCTAAATCTTAAGCAAATGGATGTAAATACGTTATTCCCTCGCGATGACTTAGAGGAGGAAATTTACATGCTTCAACCAAAGGGGTATGAAGTAAAAAGTAAGGAGAAAATGGTTTGCAGATTAAAGAAGAGCTTGTATGGTTTAAAGAAAGCATCAAGTCAATGGTACTTGAAGTTCGATTGATGGATGCTTGATCATGGATTTAGAAGGTGCAACTTAGATCATTGCGTCTACACAAAGAATTTGGGAGATGGAAAGTTCATCATCCTAATGTTGTATGTTGATGACATGCTGATTGTAAGTGCTAACATGCAGGACATCAAAGACCAAAAAGAAGAGTTGTCTAAATCTTTTTCATTGAAAGATTTAGGTGCTGCAAAGAGGATACTTGGTATGAAGATATCAAGGGAAAGGACGAAGAAGACAATAAAGCTATCTCAAGAGGATTACATCAAGAAGGTACTGGAAAGGTTTACAATGCAAAATGCGAAAACAGTTTCTACACCTTTGGCTGGTCACTTTAAACTAACCAAAGATATGTGTCCAAAGACTCAAGAGGAGATAGCCTATATGTCTAAAGTTCCATATGCTGCAGCGGTAGGTTCTCTTATGTATGCTATGGTCTGGAGAAGGCTAGACATTGCACATGAAGTGGGAGTTGTAAGTAGGTTCATGGACAACCCAAGTAAAGAGCACTGGCAAGCTGTGAAGTGGATACTTAGGTATCTAAAAGGGACAACAACAAATGCTTTGTATTTTGGAGAAACTAATATTTTTTTGCAAGGGTATGTTGATGCACGCAGGTGACAAAGATACACGAAGGAGCACTACTGGCTATGTCTTCATGGTTGGAGGCACAACGATAAACTGGGCTTCAAAGCTGCAGAAAGTGGTCTCCCTTTCTACCATGGAAGCAGAGAATGTAGCAATGACAGAGGCAAGCAAAGAAATTCTGTGGCTTCACAGATTCTTAGAAGAGCTTGGATTCAAACAAGACAATTGTGTCTTGTGCAGTGATAGCCAAAGTGCTATCCATCTTGCAAAGAATTCAGCCTTTCATTCAAGGAAAAAGCACATTGAGGTGAGATATCACTTCATACGCACTCTTTTGGAAGAGGGACAACTAAAGCTAGGAAAGGTGCATACAAGTGCAAATCCTGTAAACATGTTTACAAAGGTCGTCAACAAGGAAAAGTTGAGCTTCTGTTCATCTTCAATCGACATTCAAGGATAAGAAGCCAAGATGGAAAGCAGTCACAGGTTTGGTGTGAAGATCAGTCTCCAAGTGGGAGATTGTTAAGTATGGAGCCTAATTTACCCCTTGTAATTTTTTGTATTAAAAACGCACACTTGTAAGGCTCCCGTTATGAGGAGAAGCCATCGTGTGTGAAGAAAAATCACTCTTCGGAGACCAAAATTTTCTCACCGGAATATTCCTTTTCGCCGGAATATTATGACCGACGGTCGACGGCCGAAAAGTGGTCGAAAAACGGTCGGTCGTTTGGCCGGTTGGTCGGTAGTTAATGGCTGGTGTCCGGTGATTGGAATCCAATGGCCGGTGGCCGATGATCGAAAGTCAATGGTCGATGGCCGAATTCAAAGGCGGACTTGTCTTCTCAAGTGCGGCTACACATGGGTGGATTGGAGGGTCCGATTTGGACTTGTCTACACAAGGGCGGCTACACATGGCTGCCTCTCATGAGAGAGGGTAGCCCTTTTGGCCTATAAAAGGAGGCCATTTCTACACATATTTCATAGTGTGAAGTTGATGCAACAAGGTGGGTGTGAGTGGTGAGAGTGAAGCAAGGCTGGAGCTCTATTAAGGGAATAATCCCTTTGTAACCTACTTCTTGTTTGTAGTACTAAAGCCATTGAGTGGCTGCTTTCTTGTGGATGTAGCACACATTCGGTGAACCACGTATATAATGTGCACTCTCTCTCTCTCTCTACTCTATAATCTCATGTGTGAAAATCTGTCTCTCTCCATTAAGTAAGCTACTGAAATATCTATTTAGCTACGTCCTATTTCCTAACAATTAGTAGATCAACAAGGTTATCATTTGAATCTTGACAGACTCAATATGCTTCTGTTCAAACACCTTGTGAATGAAGTGTTATCTTGCATCGATGTTCCTCATAGGAGACTCCACATTTTGTGCTAGCTAGATATCACTCCATCACGATAAAACTAGATCTTCTAGATTAATGTCAAAATTTCCCATTAGATGAGTAATCTATATAGCTTCCTTATTAGCATCTTACTTTACTTCTGTGGTAGATTGAGGCGTAAAATCTCGCAAACACGATCAACATGAAAGTGCACCACTAGTAAATTTAAAGACATAGCCTAAGATCTATTGATGCCCACATTCCCTCCATAATTTGTATCCGTGTAGCCAGCTCCACATGCATCTTTGCCTCCAAATTAAATGTACATATCCTTTTGTCCATTTAAATATATCATCACAAATTTCACTACCTCCCAATTGATGCTTATTGTCAAGATGCTCCATAGATCTAGTGATGACTCCTACTGCAATGCAATATTTTCATGAATCCCAATCGTTGGCTGTGATCTTTAGCATGTAAACCCCTTTACATGGCAAAGCATTTTTTCCTTTTGGTAGAGGTACTAAGTTCCCAGTCTGAGTCTTCTGCAAAGAATCCATCTTTGACTTCAGGGCAGTCTCCTATAAGCTTGTCATCATGTAAGAAAGTCTCATTATAGCAAGAGGAATCTCCACAATCTCTCAACATGATGGAAGGCACATACAGTTTAGGTGGCCTAGCAACTCTAGTTGATGAGTAGTTGACCTTCTAAATGCAGCATGTTTTGGTTGAGGAATTTCCTATTCAAATTATGTTTCAGTGTTACTGGATGAACTTCCACTACTTTGGGCATGCTCAAATCCACTAGGAGCATCTAAGATGTTTTTCATACACACAATGTTCACACATCTCAAAAACTGAGAAAGTAAACACCTCTTGAACATAGTTACATAAACCAAAAGAGATTTTCCTTTTATTCCATTTTGGCTCAAATTGCCCAACCGGCTATGCTGCAAAGAGGTATCTAGCTACTCAATTATGGTGCAACATGATCTTGCATTATAGTGTGCCACACTTATCTCCCTTAGCCAATCCCTCCCGAATTTTTTGATGAGTGATTCCCAAAGCATGTGCAAAAGCCACAATCATTTAGTTGTGTAATGGAAATTTGACTCTTTGTAAGACTAGGAACGTGCCTCATGTTGATGTTACCAAACAAAAAAACATTGGCAATTTTGATATGTCTCTCGCATGCCCTAATTATGTCACAAGCAAAGCCATTTTCCAAGTGTACACATCCATGTCTACTACTATCATAAGTAGAGAACCGTTGTAGCATGAAAGGTTGCACCAAAGTCAAATATCCAATCATGGGTAAATGATCCATCTTTGCTTGTGAAGAAATATAAAGGTCATGAAGAGGTTCACAAGATATCTTCATCATTAGTTGTGATAGCATTAACCTCTTCAATCTTGGTGTTTTCCTTGTCCTCTTTCTTGCTATTATCAAGCTTCTCCTTCTTCAGGTCCTCTTTTCACTTCCGGTAGTTCTTCCTAATGTGCCTTTATTTATGAGAGCCCCTTATTTTTTGTACTATAAAGAATGATTGGGTATGTATGGTGCATCCAATTTGGGGTAATAGGCACACATTGCCTTACCCCAATAGACTATTCCAAAAAAGAACTTGCAAGATTTCGGCACAAGCTAGCATCCCACCAAAATCAAATGCCATAACCAGCATGCCCAACCTATGTATCCAACAACACATAAAACAATGCTTGACTCTTGGAGCATACAAAACATTTGGCAATCCAATAGATATCAACAATGTATAATCAGTATAACTCATTATAAAATAAAACTCCAAAGAGAAACCCAATGCTCCCAAATGCGCAATTCGAAAGCCCAAAATTATCCATTGATTTTTGTTCATCCACCTCAAAGGGATGGAAAAATACCATGGTTGCATATAGGTCTTGTATCCATGAGGTCTACTACAAAAAAGAAATTAGTTGCACAAATGGAAAACACTTGTGGTGTACAAGTTGAAAGAAAAATCCAAGGTGTGTGTGTTGGGGGGGGGGGGGGGGGAAGAGGGGAGATGAAGACTGTGAATGGCTAGAGAAATCCAACAATCATTGCAATTGTTCTCTCTAAGCATTAGGCAAACATGGGCTTTGACACCACTTCTTGTTAGCGCTAGGTGGGGTGTGTGCACACACACACACACACACACACACACACTTGGTCAATACATGTTTTTATGAATACTTCATTCAATTACATAACCAATACTTAGGCTATTGTTTTAACATGTAGATAGCTTGTATTATACCTTGAAATCCTCACCTTGCTTTCATCTACCTAGAGGTACATCTAGGCTTGTACCCATAGTTTGTAGAAATAGCTGATAGCTATTTTTGTCTGAGGAATAGTTAATTGCAAAAGCCCATTACTTTGTAGTATTGAAATACCTTACTACAGACGTCATGCTTCAAAATATCCCATTTTCTTTGCCAATACATGCATTTTTTATATAAAAAATCCATGGTCAAATACTGAAAAGCCCTGCTCCAACAACTAATTTTTTTTAAAAAAAACAACCCACCCCAAAATTAAATCCCCCCCCCCCCCCCCCCCCCCCCCCCCCCAACCCCCACCCACCTTCCTCTCACTTTGGAAGCTACGTTTGAGATGAAGCGTTTAAGATTACCACCCTATGGGAACTTGCCCTACTACCTTGGTTAAAAATAAAGGGTAACCTTTGGGCAGAACCTTGTAATAGTACTATTACTTTTAAACTCTTCCCTTCTCCCAATCGTGGTCTTAATTATCTGTAAAACCGCATACACACTCTCACGCCTCACATAGACTATGTGTAGTCTTGGCATTGAGCCCTCTTCGTGCACTCTGTAGTGCATTACACCGAGTATACTAGCTTGCATGGAGGGGTCTCTGAGCTTGCCTATAACCAGGGTGCTCTGCATACTATGTACAATCGACTACTTTCTAAAGGTATTACACATTGTATACATACTATCTTACTCCCCTACTTAGTTAACTCTGCATAGCTTGCGACCTTGAAAGCTGAGCCGATTCTCGAGGCTGAACTGGCAATATTTGTTCTTCTATGGATTATCGTTGCAGAGGTCCTCAAATACTATAAGGAAACAGGTGAGGGATGTCTTTCCCCTCATTAGCCTTGGCAATACTTGAGTGTGTGAGTTCTGAAAGAAAGAGTGAGAGTAGTTGTTGCTGACTATTGCACTGACGCTTGATTGACTTGGGAATAATGGAATTGGTTGAACAACAACCTGCATCACTGGTTGGTGCCACACCCACTGCATGAAAATGGTGTCGGCTTTAATTATTGACGTATTTTTTTTTACTATGATTGTTGTGTACAAATATATGAATTTGTTCTTAAAAACAATAGTGGGAGAATGGTTGCGCCAGTGGTGGGTGTCGTCTGTTTTTACTGCCATGCACAAATGTATCTTTTGAAAATAATGGGGGATTGATTGAGAAAATGTAGCTCCATCCCCCACAGTTGATCACGAGGTATTTTCCTTAAAAAATGGTGATATTGTGGTTACCCTGTTAGTAGTTATTCTACCTATCAAAATAAAAGAAAAAAAAAAACCCCGCCTTTCATTTTGACATGATCTCTATGTTGCCTAGCACTTGACTGGTCTCTGGCCCCCCAAAAAAATAATTTGATCACTACACACAAAGCATAAGGGAATGAGCTTGGGAAATGGCCCGCTGAAGGAAATTTCTACTTGACAATTTTATGCCATTGCCTACTTACATTAAATATGGTTAAGTTGTTTTTAAAATTACCCATACTGGATATTGGTTTAATTTTTTTAATTATAAAATAACTCTCATAAAAGATGATTTAATCCTCATATGGAGCATTCGGAATTAGCTCTTGCTTTGAATAAAAAAAAGATAGTTTGCCGACTAACACATATTGATGCATTTCTTAGGGCACTCAGACTTTAGTTTCAAAAACAAGCACATGGGTCATGTCAATGCCTGCATAGTATCAAGACACTTGATATTCTTGCATTTAGATATGGAAACTTGGTTGCCTTTTCTTATTTATCCAAAAAACATCTTGTATACTAAGGAGAAGTTCTCCTAGCTTATGCCATACTTCCTTCAAGTAGTTCCTTTCTATCCTTTTCATTTTTAGGCCATACTCTCTACAAATTTATGACAGATGGTGCAATAAAACATGTTTTTTCTATGCATTCAAAAGAAAACAATAAACTTTGGCTAGACATTGTTTTGATTAGAAGATGTAATGGCCTTCTAATCAAAATTTTATCAAATAAATATAAACTTTAAAAAAAATACCTTGAATGTCAAGAAACCTGGTGAAAGAATGAATATTGAAAAGGCATTTGGATAAGAAGGGGTGGTGGCCTTTTGATCAAAATTTTACTTTATTTAAATAAATATAAACTCTTTAAAAAAAAGGGGGTCACTTAATATCCTTACTTATAACCCAACAATTAAGAAAGGAAATTGAAGGAGTGATGACCTTCAGTGCATAAAAGGAGTAAACAATGATGATTCTCTTTCAGATAAAAAAAACAAAATAGACTTGGATGGTAGGTTTAAGGTAAAGAGATTTTAAGTAGGACATGGATAACAACTTATAAAGTTTGTTGACACCTGTAACATGTATTCAAGGCTAACAAATCTGTTAACTTGTTCATATGGGTGCAGGTGAAGACTCTATCTTTACTTAGGATCTTTTTGGCTTAAAGCTGATGTCTACCATTGGTGTATCTTTGCCCTTTCTACCATAGACATCACTACTCGTAACTTTCTAGTGTAGAAATACTTTGGAATGATACTTCATTCTCATTGTAAAGTGCAAGGATGAATCAAAGACTTAGTCATTTTTGTTCTTCTCTTTGACCTTTTTCTAGAGTCAGCTATCTTTTGAACTAATATGTTTTGTTGTGTATAAGTATGAGCTTAAAACAACCCCATACACACAAAGAGGGGATGGGGAGACCATACTCAAAAGGGGTGAAGCAATCCAACAATCACTACAACTATATGTGTGCTCTTGTATTTACTTGTATTGATGAGAAAATAATAGTTAGTGAATGATTAGTATAAAAGTGGGTGGCGAGGCATGCAATGTTAATTTATGGCACTTGGCTACAACATCAAAATGAATGTACAAATACACCATTACACCAGCAACAAAACATATTACCATCCAAATCTTTTTGGTACTATGGGGGTGGGAGTCATGTGCCCAAAGAGGAGAAGATAACACATACAATTCCCTATAGGTCTAATATCATAGCAGCAGGACAAAAGGATGACATAGTTAGTTTTTAAGGTTTTGATTTGGGTGTGCAACCATAGTGATGAGCAGTTCAAGTCACAAGGGCCTGTCACTTCAACAAGCTCCCTCTACTTCATGGTCTATGTGCCATTAAGCAAACTATGCATATAAAGACAAGGTATGTATAGATCTCTACCCAATGTCTATAAGAACATGACAACATGTGAACCGCTTGGATGATAGACATTTGGTTAGTAGATATGTGGGATTATCATTTTTGTGAACCTTGAAAACCTCAGTTTCCTTGTCCTCAAGCACCTTGCAAGTGAAGTGATATGGAACGTTCGTCAGTGTGCTTTTTCTTTGCACACCGGATTCGATGCTAGCAAGATAGCATGCTAGCTATATAAATGCAAAATTGAAAGGTTTCCATTCATGCCCCATTAGACAAAGTAAGACATACATCTTATTTGCTTGCATTTGATGGAGAAACATACTCATTTTGTGGTATAGTAAGATCTCAATGAGAAGTAAATCTGACAAAAAAAAATTCCATGAAACTTCACCACCAACAAATGTAACAACATATCCTAGCATAGACCTTATGTTGTCCAACTTTACGACATAATCTGTATTTGTGTAGACAACTAAACATTCATCTTTGCCACCAAATTAAATGCACAACTATTTCATTTCATTCAAACATCTCATCACACCTTTCACTACCTCCCGTTGCTTCTTGGCAAGATCTTGGGGGGTTCACTATGTGTAAGACAACCATATCACGTGAAGTGCACCCCCCCAATGTGAAGAAATTTAGATATTATGATACTAAACGTTTTCTCCAAATTCACCCAATCTTGCCCCACACATTCCCCATGGTCTATTGAACACATGCATGTAGCAGAAAATTGAAAGTTATCTTAGTAGCATTTTTGGTTTGGAAGTCTATGAACGGCCTGTATCGAACCTTGTGTGATATCCATGAGTAATTTTGACTAAAAATGATATCATTGATCATGATTCAACTTATACAAACCTTTGATGACAAAAATTCCAAATTTGACCTAATTATTCAAAATCGCAATACTTAACTATTTTTTCCAAAAGTTGAACTTGTTTCTTTGGTCTTGTTGCTTAATATGTTTGGAGCTTGATGGTACCGTCCTAGAGCAATATGGATTTGTGGGTCCCTTGTAGGGATTTTCACTACCCTCAGGGCTAGAAAATGCACATCTTCACCTCAAAATTGACATATTGGTTCAAATTGAGCCATGACAAATTTTATGGGTTCACGTTGGTTTGATGCAACTATTGAGTCAAGAATTCTCGACATATTCACCTTAGTTGACCCTGATCAACAATGTGAAATTTAAGCATAGCTAATATGGGACATTGAAGAAAACGAATAGATAACTTTAGAAGACGATAAACAATAGCAAATATGTATTACAAAGTGCAAGACCTTGGTTGTGCATCCTTTTGCATTGTAGTGCGTCTTTTTGGCTCTACGATGGTCTAAAGACCTTGTAGGTATCCAATCTAGGACTTGATCACTAGTGTTCCCCATGGTCTTAGTAGGACCTATTTGTGGAGTTTGGTCTTGGTCCAATATTTTCCACTTTGGTGCAAATGCGCTTTGTCGACTATCATACCAAATTTGATGACACTCAACTAAAATGAATGTTTTCACCACAAATGGGTTCTATACTAGTCTTTGAACCTGTGGTTCAAATTTGGTCCAAAGATGGCCTTGGATCTCTCCCCTACATTCATTTTTCTAAAATATTTCTATTATTTGGCATCTACTATGTTCTCTATCCATCCAACAGTTGACAGCCCAAAGGAAAAATTAAAAATGCTCATTAATATAGTAAAAGCATACCTCTCATGGCTATCCAGAGTAGCAGGGTCAATCGGTGACATACAGTTTCATAAAATAAAGCCGCATTGAAGCTCTCTCTCTCTCTCTCTCTCTCTCTCTCTCTCTCTCTCTCTCCCTCCCTCCCCCATGTGTGTGTGTGTGTGCGCGTGCGCGCACACATGCACACAAATGAGTTTAGATTTGGTAGTTCTGCATATATGAGCTATGGTCTTTTCGAGCTCAATTTCCTAAACCTACTTAGTAGGAGGACATGCCATGCTATACCCTTTCGTTTTACAATGTACTCCACTTTCGAGAGTAGATATAAAACATATAACCATCAACTTCATACAAATTTTTCTTGAATACTTTGCAAGCTTTACAAAATACATAATCAAAATATTAAGAAACAATGCATGGGTTTTCAACAAAGAGATGACTCGTATTGAAGCACAAACTATCCTTGATAATTATACACAAGGAATCTCATCCTATTGTGCAATCATATTGCACTTTGAATATGATGTTAGCTTACAAAAAATTGTAGAAACAAATAGAAAAAAAGGACTCATTATTAAAAAAAAATTTGAACAACATTATAAAACACCAAAGCAAACGAGTATAACAAAATATTAAGAAACAATGCATGGGTTTTCAACAAAGAGATGACTCGTATTGAAGCACAAACTATCCTTGATAATTATACACAAGGAATCTCATCCTATTGTGCAATCATATTGCACTTTGAATATGATGTTAGCTTACAAAAAATTGTAGAAACAAATAGAAAAAAAAGACTCATTATTAAAAAAAAATTTGAACAACATTATAAAACACCAAAGCAAACGAGTATAACAAAATATTAAGAAACAATGCATGGGTTTTCAACAAAGAGATGACTCGTATTGAAGCACAAACTATCCTTGATAATTATACACAAGGAATCTCATCCTATTGTGCAATCATATTGCACTTTGAATATGATGTTAGCTTACAAAAAATTGTAGAAACAAATAGAAAAAAAGGACTCATTATTAAAATTTTTTTTGAACAACATTATAAAACACCAAAGCAAACGAGTATAACAAAATATTAAGAAACAATGCATGGGTTTTCAACAAAGAGATGACTCGTATTGAAGCACAAACTATCCTTGATAATTATACACAAGGAATCTCATCCTATTGTGCAATCATATTGCACTTTGAATATGATGTTAGCTTACAAAAAATTGTAGAAACAAATAGAAAAAAAGGACTCATTATTAATTTTTTTTTTGAACAACATTATAAAACACCAAAGCAAACGAGTATAACATAACTCTAAAAAAGGTCAAGAAATTGTTCAACACCAAAATCAAAACTCTTCACTTGAAGTAAGTATGAACTTTAGAACATTATATCGCATCTGAAATACAATGTTATATAATTTTTTGAAAATTTCTAAATTTTACTTTGTATCAATCAATACATTATGGTTTTACCACTTAAAGAGAAAACAATTATTATAGCAACAATTGTATATTAACTAGTGTGTTTTTAACTATGCTAAATTTTTTGATTTTTATATAACATCAATAGTACAATCATTATAATGGCTTAGTTTATATGGACAAAGATTAAACTCTAGTAATGTCAAAAACTTAATGCAATGAAATTTTCTATCTCCTAAATTAGGCTACATGTGATTCTCTCTCTCTCTCTCTCTCTCTCTCTCTCTCTCACACACACACACACACACACACACACACACACACACACACACACACACACACACACACACACACACACACACACACACACACACACATCTCAAATTGAAAAAATGCATGCCAAACATCAAAAGTTTGTGTTTATGTTTTTGAAAGAGACTAAGAAAAAAATTGTATACATCATCACAATTCCACCTTCTACAATTGTATAAACGTTTCAAAACTTTCAATTTTGAATATACGATACACATCACTTTACATCAAAAGATCGTCACACCTCATCACACACTCTTATCTTCTCGCATCGCATTGCTTGCCCAGTGCATGTTGATTTTTTAATTGTTTGATTTTTTTTAAAATGAAATTATAATGAAATCAAAATGAAAATTGAATGAAATACGACGATATTGTAATCAAGCTCTAATGAATACACATGAAAATGTAATGAAATTAAATAAAATACAGCTTTGAATGTACAATACACATCACTTTTTGTCTGTAGATCTAAAAACACCTCATCACTTGCTCTTATCCATTGTCATCACATTGCTTATTTAAAAATCCTTTTTTATTTTATATTTTAAATTTTCTCTTGAAAATGATTTTTTAGGGAGAGATTTTTTGTTCAAGTTTTTTTTTGGGAAAAAAATAAAGGAGAATTTAAAAATCAAGGAAAAATTGGACATATTGAAAATAGAACAAAAAATAGGAAAAAAACCGAAAGATATGCAAAAGGTCTAGAAAAAATTAGCAAAAAAATCAGCAAAAAAAAGAAAACAAGAGGGGTTGAGGTGGGGTGTTGTGGGATAATGTGTGTGTGTGTTTCTAAAAAAGACAAACAATGCAAAAAGTTAAAAAGATTTACCTAGGATTCAAAAAATATGCAGAAATGCCAAAAATAGCCAAACATTTGAGAAAATTAACTAGTTTGCAATGCATATTTCAAAATGATCATTTGTATAAAATTATCTCATTTTTATTATTTTTTATAAAGAATTGGCAATTTTAGGCAAATATTAGTCAAAAATTGCCAAAAATTTACATAAAAATAACAAAAAATTTACCCAAAAAATATTCACCAAAATCAACTCAAATTTCAGCACTTAGAAATATAATTACACCATTCAATCAATCATCCATAAAATTGCTAATAAGAATCAAAGTGCTTTGGACTGTTTTCATTGTTTTTTGGCTGAAAAATTAATCTAATTAATGGTTTTTTCAACATTGGCCAGATATACTATCAAAAGAGCATTTGAAGCAATCCATTTTATGTATCAATTGACTTGTACAAATCATTTTTTTAGTGTGTAAGTATGCAAACTTAACACCATCACTTAACAAGCTTACATACACAAATTTAACACGATTTCGACGGTACTTTGGTGCAATTTGAACAATCACAACCATATACCATGATTAAGTCAATAGCCAAAAACATCAAAAGGATTGACATCAATTCATTGGCACCAAAATTTCCATACATTTGCACCCAAATGTGTGCACTTTGCCTACACATAGGCACACACTAATGCACATAAAATTGCCTGAAATTGGATGCACTTAGGCTTCAATAAAACCTTGCACATAAATCACAAAAATGAGTGGGTTAATGCACTCACAATTGAATCAAGAATTGTGCTAATTTCCAACTCCAATTGATGCTTACAGTGTGTACTTAGCAACTACTGAACCGCAAATCACCGCAAATCACCTACGAACAACCAATCACCTGTGTAGCATCAAAGTTGAACACATATTATCAAGGGACACACATCCAATGCTTGATTTTTCTATGCATAGCATTAAAATGACATACAATTATTGAGTAATTAGAGATCATAATTAATGTAAAGTCCCTTACTTACACACTCAAAATCATTCAAATCCACATGAAATTTTTCCGATTTTCTTCAAAAGAGTGATGTTTAAACCTATGATTAAGCATACACACATGTTTAGCACATAAATTGTTAGTAAATTAATCACAAATTAGTGATCAATCAATGAAAAAAGGGATTTTCAATACCTAAATCTACTCTTGAACACTCAATCTTCTAAAAAATTATCCTTTAACTTAGGCTACCGTCCCCAAAAATGGTGCCAAATGTTGGCTCCCTTGTAGCATAGCTCCAATGAAACAACAAAATGATCAATCTGTGGATGGTAAGTGACTTGTCTAGGGCATGGAAGCAACACATATGGGTGGGTGTGTGAGAGTAATGAGTAAAAAAAAGTGGGAAAATCGTGAGAGCCTATCTAGAATAGAAAGAAGAGGGAACTAATAGAGGGGATTAGTGTCACATACACGCTAAACCTCATGCTAATCATGCATTGTTCTTAATTGCATCCCCTACTAACGCTTGTTAGCACATCCTAAACATGAGCTCACCCAAACTCATGGGGTTACGATTAGAGAAATGTATAAACCAATCCTTAACTACACACTAATCTAATCATGCACACAAAACCATAACCAAATACACATTAGGCAATGAATAAATTAGAGGGTGATTAGTTCTTAATACTCACAAATCAAGACACTAATACACAACTCAAGAAAAAAGCAAGAGAGAAACAACATGACTCAACTTCTTTGCATACATTAAACCGGTTTGTATAGAGAGTACATGCGGCTCCATGCTTACCACCTCCATAGCCTCCTCGTTTTCTCACAAATGATATCTCCTTTCATGAGAGCTACAATTCACTTATATGCCTAGGGTTTCAAAAATGAATGGCAAACCACCCAAGGCACATAAAGTAAATTAATTGATACAACTTGGAACTCATATAGAGCCCATGACTCTATGCATAGTAAATGGAAAAATGTGTGCATGAAAAAGGTGGAAAAGACTACTAGTGTTGCCTACTTCTCTTTGTATTTTTTTGTAGATCATGAATACATGATTATAAGTTAGATATCCAACATAATATGAATATGGTTGATCCATTCATCTCCAATATTTGAGAAGTGATACTGGCATAAAGAATTGGCTAGCCAACATTGAGTTTTTGAGACTTGTGAGCTTCTCCTATGTCACTATCATAAGAGATATGTTTTTCTTTGCAAGCATAGTCAAATGAGGTTTAATCTTTGAGGCTTTGTACAAAGACCTTTTATCTTGTTACAACTCACACTGAAGTCTTATAAAAATTGATATCATTGATAAAACATGTTTCATATAGAAGTCCATCGAGGGCTACCAAAGAATTTTGTAAGTGTATTTGTCTTATAGTTACTGAAATGCTCCCACTTGTTGTGTTTTTGTCCTATAGCTAAGACAATGCTTTGGATCTTTGTTAATACGGCTACCTCAAGGTTGATAGAGAAAATTGAGCAATATCCTCCCATCACAAAGCTCATGGAAAATCGTAATGTGAAGGTATGGCTTTGTTAGGTTGTTAAATACTCCTTTGTACAATGAAATAATGTCCCCCTTATGTTTGTGTAGCTCCCCTTGCGAGAGGATTCTTTATCATGTGGTTGAAGAGTGGTCATAAATACAAAGCTAGTGGTTGACTACACCTATTGCAACCCTGTGACTACACCTACTGCAACCCTATGACTACACATGCTACAACCTAGTGACCATATTTTTGTAGTTGTTACTTGAAATACTCTTATTGAGAGCTAACACACTCATCATTTCTGGCCATATCAATAGGAATATCTACACTCACAATTATGTTTGGTGGCTTAGGGCCAAGAGCTGATTAGATATATGGTTAATGTTCAAATTCCACTATCTACTGCAACACCAAAGGCTAACACAAAGGACCAAAGAAGCCAAAAGGAAGAGGCCAGTCACCATAGATGGTAGCAAGGCATCTCACTAAAAAGAAAAAAGGAGGAGGAAGTGAAGAAGGAGAAGAAAAAGGAAGAGAATAATGCAAAGGAGCGCATCGCCCCTAGAAAGAGCCCGAGAAAAACACAAATACATACCAACAAGGAGCAAAAGAAGAAGACATGAGAAGATCCAAATCCCAAGGAGGAGGAAGAAGAGCCTAAGGAGAAGGAAAAAAAGGGAAGAAGAGCAAAGAAAAAAGCCAAGCACTCCAAGAAAGAGCCCAAGAAGAATATAGGAAGCCACCACAAGGAAGAGTCCTAGGTTTTCAAGAAGCTTTTGGAGGGATCTTTTTTCAAAATTTTTCTCTGCTGATTAGAAAAAAAAGATCACTTCGCTCCAAAATCAATGTTTGCAGCGAGCTTTTCGGAGCGAGCTTTTTTTTCTTAATCCCTCAATTTCTCTCTCTCTCTCTCTCTCTCTCACACACACACACACACACACACACACACACACACACACACACACACACACACACACACACACACACACACACACACACACACACACTAAGGTACTAGAGAATGCTTAATACAAGTCAATTTTTTCACCCCCCTACAATTTTCTCTTCTCCCCCCCCTTATTGGCATGATAGGGCTTCTTGCTGTGCTGGTATAAAAACCTGCCTTGTAATGGGACAATGTCCTTGTACAATAAATATAAGTGCCTTGTAAAAGGGCATGGAAATCTTCTGCCATCATCGTATGGGGAAGGCGGCCCCTTCCATCCTTGGAACATGAACCCCCCTCTCCCCAAGTGATGGTATCCGCTGAGGGCGAGCTTCTTGAAATGGGGCCTCTAAACCCAAACCAATGGGCCTACCCTCACAAAATGTTCGTAAAGAGGTACGCACACTACTTGGGGCACCACCTTCTTTTGGGAGTGGAGAAGGAAACCAATCAAAATAACATTTTCACTCACCCACTCAAGCAACACACTTTGAGAACCCTTACTCTATGTACACTTTGGACACTTGACACCATCAATGATTATGCAACCCAATGCCGTGCATCAAATGTAAATATGCAATTTGTGGAATAGCATTCACCTTCTCCCCATAAGAATACCCATGATACATCCAAACTCCTCTTCTCTCAAGGACTCATCAAAAAATCATGCACACAAGACCTGACTCTCAAAAAACACACAAGAGAATCACCTACATCGAACTAACACACTTTGCATAGAGAGCTCATCTCCATCTATGCAATACCGTGACAAATAAAATCACCATGAGAGGTAGCCACATGCATATGTAATGAAGAAAAAGAGAGTTGGAGTGAGAATTTTCTTTAGACCAATTGAATAAGTGTGGAGAAAACAAACCAATGGTAAATTGAGAATAGAACACTTACTTGATTTCTCGCACACCTTTTAAGGGGAGGACAGGCGCTGGCTAACCATCATGAATTGCGACACTTGAAAGTTTTGAAGATGATTTAATGATCATTAACATAACCATGAGAGAGATCATGATGTATTTACAAGTTATTGAGGAGCTACAAATGATTTATTGGGTTGATGGAGTAAGAGATTGTAGAATAGAAAGAGTGGAGGATAGAGTTGCACTTCCTCCAAAGAGGAGGGTTAGGAGGGAGGATGTGAAAGAGGGAGAGTTGGGGTTTTCTCTACTATTGATCAAGAAACAACATGAAGTTGAAAATATAGGTGTGTGTCCTTGAGTCTCTCCAAGGGGGGGCTATTTATAGTTGTGTAGGAGTGGGATTATGCTACACTTAATTAGGGTAGGTGATTAGTCCTAATTAAGTGTCCTTTGACCACTCATTGAATATTGGACATAAAAGGGACTATTTATTCACCAAAAATATCATTTTAGACCGTGAAGGCTCCATAGGGGTGCATAATGTAGGTGGGCCCCACCATGAGGCCCTACGGGTGGCTCCTGCAGGGTATCTCAACTTGTCTGTCTTGGCATTTAGAAAGCATATTTAGGTTGGTCCCATCACATGCAAGTGACCTTGAACACTCATTTCTCTTCTAGAAGATGAGTAGGGGAAAAATAAGATCTCACCCTCTTGATTTACTTGATTTACAGTTTCCTTTTGCTGCGAATCTGACAGATTTACACTATTTTGACCATAACTTTTTACCTGTAGCTCGGAATGACATGCTTCAAAAGGCAAATTTGACCTTCTCAACATGTTTGATATGAATTTGGACTATTCTTCACGCCCATGCACCAAGGAATTTGGTTTGGAAGGTCCACACTAGGCTAGGAAACCTTTTGCTTCCAAGTCTTCTTGTATGGGCCCTTTGCTTGTATGCATCCAAGGGGAATCATGCTTTTTCAAAAGGCTATGATGCTTAAAAAAATAGAGGAGGGCCCAATATTATTTGCTTGTGAAAAGAATATACAATTGGAGTCTTTTTAAAAGGAGAAAAACTATATGTATATTCTTAAGAGATATTGGGCCACCTATGTAGGGGGCATAGAAGACTTGTAGAGATGGACCATAATCTTTGGTAAAGACAAGTGGAGAGTTGATTTCCATGGTAATTTATCTATATGGGATGGAAGATGGATATATTATTTTTCTACTACTAATTCACAAGAGGTAAGAAAGTTTGGGGGTAGATAGTTGGTTATTGTATGTTTACTTTTATTTACAAAGCAAAAACGAAAAGGGTGGTAATATAAATATATGACTAAGGTGACATTTTTGGGAAGAGTACAATGTATGTGTCGTCACAAAGGTTAAACGAAGAGGGGGAATTTACTCTAGATAACTTAATAGCGTAGAAAAATATATACACATATGAGGAAGAGGACGTTGAGTAGGCTGAAAAATGTTGCAAAAAGATGGTTACCATTTTATGCCACTCACCGCTGGCGCGAGAGGAGCTCACACAGTAGTGGCGGCTTGGCCCTTTCATTTCGGCTGCTCTGGATGCGTGCAAACCAACCTATATAAACTAAGGTGAGGGCACACCTTGGCCCTCACTTAGCCTGGGATTAGATTTTCTGTTCTGTTCTGTGTAGCTACTGCTTGAAGTTTCTAAAGCTATGGAGCTTGCCGCTCAAACATCTCAGGTATTGTGGTTTACCAAGCTCTTGTTTGTGTCTATTGAAAGTCTAAATAGTGTGTAAACAATGTACATAGTAAGATTTGCTAGGCCTGGGCATTATGTTTGGCCTTGGGACCACTTGTGCATAAACAGTGAGACTGGTTGTGGTTTTTCTGTTGACTATATTAGTGAGCTGAATGATTGCATAAATCGGGGGGTCGCTACATATTCTTGGTGGACTTCACCACTCAGATTAGAAGGTAGATTGAACCACTCATTTTGGAAGAAATGAATAAAGACTGCTAAACATATAAGTTCTAATAAATGACCTAGCTTGGCTAAAGTAAATTAAAATTATGTAAGATGGACATGGATAACAACTGATATGGTCCATTGATACCTGTAAAACACATCCAAGGTTAACTGAATTGTTGTCTTGTTTGGATTGATGCAGGTAAGGACTTTATCCTATCTTGGAGGGTTTTTTTTTCTTTGGCAAGTTACCCTACTTCGGGGAAGTTCTTTTACTACTTGTTTAACTGGAAGAGGATCTCTTTCCTACAATCATTGTACCTAAATAATTCTAGTACTGAGTTATTTTTGTACTTATCTGTTCATTGTTCCCTAGCTAGCTGTCTTTTGAATGTAAAAATTCAATTATGTCTTATTAGTTAAGATTTAAACAGGTACACACACATCCTATACATAAGGTTTTTCCTTTCTGAGGGAAACTGGGATGCTGGCTTGGGAAATTGTCTTTCAAATTGAGCTCTAAATTGGACCCACAGTTTGTAAATCCTTTACTGGTAGACTGGTGTTAGGTGGCCCCTTTTAGACTCTTTTTCTGGTTCCCTACTCACGACTACCATAGTCCTTGACTTTGTCGGTTGAAGGTTTGTAGGCCCAAATAAAAATTACAATTTCGACACTGTGCTAATTATTATGTCACCTTTGTTTCAAGACTGCTCATGTTTTGGCAATTTGGTTTCTTGACTGTTATTTACAGGTAAATGCTACTCATATGTTGAACAAGATGGTTTTCTATCAACGGAGAGAGGGAGAGGGAGAGAGAAGAAGTAGAAGAAGAGTATTTTAACGTTGTAGAAAAACATCCCAAGAGACGGATTTTCTGTCAACGAGAGAGAGAGAGAGAGAGAGAGAGAGAGAGAGAGAGAGAGAGAGAGAGAGAGAGAGAGAGAGAAAACGGATTGCAAAAGCTGCTATTTTTACCAAGGCCACATGGACGAACCTCCAGCCAGAATTTCAAAAGACAGCTCGGATCAATAAGGCACATGGATGTGATGGCTTTTTTGTCAATGGATAGAGGGAGAGGGAGAGAGAAGAAGAAGAAGAAGAACAATATTTTAACATCGTAGAAACTATCCCAAGAGACGGATTTTCTGTCAACGGGGGAGAGAGAGAGAGAGAGAGAGAGAGAGAGAGAGAGAGAGAGAGAGAGAGAGAGAGAGAGAGAGAGAGAGAGAGAGAGAGAGAGAGAGAAGAAGAAGAAGAAGAAGAAGAAGAAGAAGAAGAAGAAGAAGAAGAAAAGTATTTTAATGTCGTAGAAAACTATCCCAAGAGATGGATTTTCTGTCAACGAGAGAGAACGAGAGAGAGAGAGAGAGAGAGAGAGAGAGAGAGAGAGAGAGAGAGAGAGAGAGAGAGAGAGAGAGAGAGAGAGAGAGAGAGAGAGAGAGAGAGAGAGGAGAAGAAGAAGAAGAAGAAGAAGAAGAAGAAGAAGAAGAAGAGTATTTTAACGTTGTAGAAAACTATGGATTTTCTGTCAACGGGAGAGAGAGAGAGAGAGAGAGAGAGAGAGAGAGAGAGAGAGAGAGAGAGAGAGAGAGAGAGAGAGAGAGAGAGAGAGAGAGAGAGAGAGAGAGAGAGAGAGAGAGAACAGAGTGTAAAAGCCGCTATTTTTACCGAGGCCACGTGGAAGAACCTCTAGCCAAAGTTTCAAAAGAGGCTGCTACGCTAACGAAGTAACAAGATGACTTGCCTTATGTTTTTCTTCCAACATCTACTCAATGACAACCATACTTACTTGAAACTGGGTGACAAAGCCTTAAAACATCTACAGGAGTAATGTCTTCCTTGAGGACTTTATCTACATACATATCTTCCCTTTTGAGGGTCACTCCTATTTTTCTATGCTTATGAAATTGAAAATTTCATCTTTTTGGTGAGGCAGTCGGCCCATACACAATGGGTCTACTGCCCAGACCCAATGTGTATGGCACCTGGGTTAGGGCGGGTACACACACACACACACACACACACACTAAGGTACTAGAGAATGATTACTACAAGTCAATTTTTGACTGTTTCTACCTGCCTTATAATGGGACAAAGTTCTTGTACAATAAATATACGTGCCTTTTAAAAGGGCCTAGAAATCTTCTGCTATGATCATACGGGGAAGGCAACCCCTTCCACTATCGGACTATGAACCCCACTCTCCCTAGGCGATGGTATCTGCTAGTGCTTGAGGGGATCACACAGTAGTGGGTGGCTTGGCCCTTTTATCTCGACTACTCTAGATGTGTGCAAACCAACCTATATAAACTAAGGTGAGGGCACACCTTGGCCCTCACTTAGCCTGGGATTAGTTTTTCTGTTCTGCTCTGTGTCGTCACTGCCTGAACTTTCTAAAGCTATGGAGCTTGCCACTCAAACATCTCAGGTACTGTGGTTTACCAAGCTCTCATTCGTTTCTATTGACTGTCTAAATAGTGTGTAACACTGTACATGGTAAGATTTGCTACGCCTGGGCATTATATTTGGCCTTGGGACCGCTTGTGCATAAAAAACGACTTAACATCTTTCCGGTTTGGCTTGATAGCATGGCCGTTCTTAACATCTGCTACATCTGGACACATATACTTATTGACGGTAAACTGGTTTTTTTTCGACTGTGTAAAGTGAGGCAATTTAAGGAATGGTTGGGTTTTTTAGCTCCATTCTAGTCATTGCAAGACCTTGCATAAACCGGCACAAAGACTTGCTATGTCGCTGTTTTAACTGGTTTTCTCATTCGTAAGTAGAGTCATTCGTTTGGTACCTTTGGTTGGTACACAGTATGGAAAAAATGAACTGATACCTTGCATAAACTTGGTTGGATATTACCTTTCTTTGTTTGAAGGGATGCTAATGGCTGGTATAATGAAACCATGGGTCTATTACTTTTGAAGATAAGTATATAAACAACTACTTTGGGTTCTTGGCATAAAAACCGAGCTATGGTTCTTAATCTATTTTTTGATAAACAGCATAGCATGAGGCATGACTGGCATGATTGGAAATTACTTGTTTAAAGCATTCTTTGTTAGAATGTTGCCACAGCTGGGCATGCGTACAGTATTGCCCTCGAGAGTTCATATGAGGAAAAAGTTTGGGGTATTATTTATCTCATCTAGTACCTTTTTGTTGTTGAAACAGTAAGGCATCTTACTCAAACAGGGCCGGACACCCCGTTCTTCATGATGCTAATGACTTGTATAAACCTTGGGATTTTGAAGGTAAGTATATGGATGACACTTTCGGCTTTGGCATAGCCACTGAGCTATGGCTTGTGATATAAGGTCCCTCTTTGTAAAGATGAAGTTTCGCTACTCTGCTGACTGGTTATACTGTCATTTTACTGGTTGTAAAAAGGGAGGTATTCACAACCCTCATCTAGGTACCATTGGTTAATGAACAGTAGGATAATTAGGCATCTTACACTGATAAAGTCGGACATGATCTCTCTTTGTTTAAAGAGAGGCCTATGAAACCTTGGGATTGCTACTTCTGAAGGTAAGTATATGGTTGCTACTGTAGGCTTAAGAATAGCTACCAAGCTATGGCTAACAAATAAACTTCACTATTTTAAATTTTCTATTTAGAATAAACTCTTGATATTTGGATTCTTGGTGGACTTCACCACTCAGATTAGAAGGTAGATTGAACCACTCATTTTGGAAGAAATGAATAAAGACTGCTAAACATATAAGTTCTAATAAATGACCTAGCTTGGCTAAAGTAAATTAAAAGTCTGTAAGATGGACATGGATAACAACTGATATGGTCCATTGATACCTGTAAAACACATCCAAGGCTAACTGAATTGTTGTCTTGTTTGGATTGATGCAAGTAAGGACTCTATCCTATCTTGGAGGGTTTTTTTTTCTTTGGCAAGCTACCCTACTTTAATGAAGCACTCACTGAGGACTGGGGAAGTTCTTTTACTACTTGTTTAACTGGAAGAGGATCTCTTTCCTACAATCATTGTACCTAAATAATTCTAATACTGAGTTATTTTTGTACTTATCTGTTCATTGTTCCCTAGCCAGCTGTCTTTTGAATGTAAAAATTCAATTATGTCTTATTAGTTAAGATTTAAACAGCTACACACACATCCTGTATATAAGGTTTTTCCTTTCTGAGGGAAACCACGATGCTGGCTTGGGAAATTGTCTTTGAAATTGAGCTCTAAATTGGACCCACAGTTTGTAAATCCTTTACTGGTAGACTAGTGTTAGGTGGCCCCTTTTAGAATCTTTTTCTGGTTCCCTGCTCACAGCTGCCATAGTCTTTGACTTTGCCGGTTGAAGGTTTGCAGGCCCAAATAAAAATTACAATTTCGACACTTTGCTAATTATTATGTCACCTCTGTTTCAAGACTGCTCACGTTTTGGCAATTTGGTTTCTTGACTGTTATTTACAGGTAAATGCTACTCATATGTTGAACAAGATGACTTTTCGGAACAAGATGACTTGCCCTATGTTTTTCTTCCAACAGCTACTCAATGACAACCATACTTACTTCAAACTGACTGACAAAGCCTTAAAACTCCTACATGAGTAATGTCTTCCTTGAGGACTTTATCTACATACTTTGAGGGTCACTCCTATTTTTCTATGCTTATGAAATTGAAAATCTCATCTTTCTGGTGAGGCATTAGGCCCATACACAATGGGCCTACTGCCAAGACCCATTGTATATGGCGCTCCAAGGGTTAGGGCAGGTACACACACACACACACACACACTAAGGTACTAGAGAATGCTTACTACAAGTCAATTTTTGACTGTTCTACCTGCCTTATAATGGGCCTACTGCCAAGACCCATTGTGTATGGCGCTTGGGTTAGGGCGGGTACACACACACACACACACACACACACACACACACACACACACACACACACACACACACACACACACACACACACACACACACACACACACACACACACACACACACACACACACACACACACACACACACACACACACACTAAGGTACTAGAGAATGCTTACTACTACAAGTCAATTTTTGACTGTTCTACCTGCCTTATAATGGGACAAAGTCCTTGTACAATAAATATACGTGCCTTTTAAAAGGAAGTGGAAATGTTTTTCTATCATCATACGGGGAAGACGGCCCCTTCCACTTTCAGACTATGAAGCCCACTCTCCCCAGGCGATGGTATCCGCTGATGCTTGAGGGGATCAAACAGTAGTGGGCGGCTTGGCCCTTTCATCTCAACTAATCTGGATCCGTGCAAACCAACCTATATAAACTAAGGTGAGGGCACACCTTGGCCCTCACTTATCCTGGGATTAGTTTTTCTGTTCTACTCTGTGTCGTCTCACTGCTTGAACTTTCTAAAGATATGGAGCTTGCCACTCAAACATCTCAGGTATTGTGGTTTACCAAGCTCTCATTTGTTTTTATTGAAAGTCTAAATAGTGTGTAACAATGTACATGGTAAGATTTTCTATGCCTGGGAATTATATTTGGCCTTGGGACCGCTTGTGCATAAACAACGACTTAACATCTTTTGGGTTTTGCTTGATAGCATGGCCGTTCTTAACATCTACTACATCTAGACATGAATACTGATTGACGGGGAATTGGTATTTTTTTGACTGTGTAAATTGAGGCAACATTTGAGGATTGGCTGGGTTTCTTTAGCTCCGTTCTAGCCACTGCAAGACCCTGCATAAACCGGCATAAAGACTGCTGGCTATGTCACTGTTTTAATTGGTTTTCTCATTAGGAAGTAGAGTCATTCGTTTGGTACCTGTAGTTGGTACACAGTATGGAAAAAATGAACTGATACCTTGCACAAACTTGGTCGGATATTACCTTTCTTTGTTTGAAGGGATGCTAATAGCTGGTATAATGAAATCATGGGTCTATTACTTCTGAAGGTAAGTATATAAACATCTACTTTGGGTTCTTGGCATAATAACCAAGCTATGGTTCTTAATCTATTTTCTGATAAACAGCATAACATGAGGCATGACTGGCATGATTGGAAACTACTTGTTTAAAACATTCTTTGTTAGAATCTTGCCACACCTGGGCATGCGTACAATATTGCCCTTGAGAGTTCATATGAGGCAAAAGTTTGGGGTATTATTTATCTCATCTAGTACCTTCTTGTTGTTGAAACAGTAAGGCATCTTACTCAAATAGGGCCGGACACTACCGTTCTTTTATGATGCTAATGACTTGTAGTAATATTGGGATTTTGAAGGTAAGTATATGGATGACACTTTCGGCTTTGGCATAGCCACTGAGCTATGGCTCGTGATATAAGGTCCCTCTTTGTAAAGATGAAGTCTTGCTACTCTGCTCTGGTTATACTGTCATTTTACTGGTTGTAAAAAGGGAGGTATTCACAACCCTCATCTAGGTACCATTGGTTAATGAACAATAGGATAATTAGGCATCTTACATTGATAAAGTCGGAGATGACCTCTCTTTGTTTAAAGGGAGGCCTATGAAACCTTGGGATTGCTACTTTTGAAGGTAAGTATATGGTTGTGACTGTAGGCTTAAGAATAGCTACCAAGCTATGGCTAACAAATAAACTTCACTATTTTGAATTTTCTAAAGAATAAACTCTTGATATTTGGATTCTTAGTGGACTTCACCACTCAGATTAGAAGGTAGATTGAACCACTCATTTTGGAAGAAATGAATAAAGACTGCTAAACATATAAGTTCTAATAAATGACCTAGCTTGGCTAAAGTCAATTAAAATTCTGTAAGATGGTCATGGATAACAACTGATATGGTCCATTGATACCTGTAAAACACATCCAAGGCTAACTGAATTGTTGTCTTGTTTGGATGGATGCAGGTAAGGACTCTATCTTATCTTGAAGGGTTTTCTTTTCTTTGGAAAGCTACCCTACTTTAATGAAGTACTCACTGAGGACCGGGGAAGTTCTTTTACTACTTGCTTAGTGAAAGAGGATCTCTTTCCGACAATCATTGTACCTTAATAATTCTAATACTGAGTTATTTTTGTACTTATCTGTTCATTGTTCCCTAGCCAGCTGTCTTTTGAATGTAAAAATTCAATTATTTCTTATTAGTTAAGATTTAAACAACTACACACACACACACACACACACACACACACACACACACACACACACACACACACACACACACACACACACACACACACACACACACACACACACACACACACACACACACATTTAAACATGACAGCTTGTTTGTACCCTTAGTAGATGAGAGCTTTCTGTCTCATTCCATATGCTTGTTCGGATTCCCTATCATGTATTTTCGTTATGATCCTTGACAAGGATTGGATTCCCACCATGTAGACCCTACCCTTGCTACATTGTCCAAATGTAGTGATCACACACACATTCTTATCGAGAAAAAAGAGTTTATTTTTACCCTCCATTGGCTATAGGTCACAAACACTGGCAATCAGGCTAAGCATCTGCTCATACTCAGTATCATAAGCTCAATGATGGTTTGTTTTAATATCTTACAATTCTCAATGATAATGCTTTATTTAAGAGTTTATCCGTGTCCTCAATGGCTTGATCATTTATAACCAAAAATCGACACACGCATTAAGACATACTCGTAGCTAGTTGACTTACAAAATGGGATGTATCTTTTAATTGGATCTAACCAAATATTCTGATGCTGTATAATTGACCTGCTCGCCCTACCTACACATGCTTTAAATGATGTCCCAATAACCTGCTTCATACCTAACCATATGAAAGTTAGTTATGATCCCGTAAGGGCAGTTAGACTTTTGCAAAAATAGAAAAATCTCCTTCTAACCTCCAACATAACAAAAAATGCCTTTGTTTTTTCTCCGATCTCTCTTTCTCTCACTTGTATGAACTTCTCTGTGGTGTCGCCTGCAAGCATCAACAGGACACATCCTTGAAGATGGTATGAACGTGCCTCGACACACACATCTTAGTGTATGTATTGTCCCAATCCCCACCCAATCCCCATCCAGCACATGTTCATATGACATCTCAAAATTTCCTCTCTTTTGAACTATCAAGATGTAGACTTCTGGCTGCTCATGCCATTATATGGTTGGTTGAAAAGTTAATGATAATCCTATTTTAGAATCAGAGGCCTCTATTTTTAGCCTTATCTCCCCTTCCCTTGCTTTGGCTAGATGACATGCATCTCCCCCTTCTTGATCTCTGACGCGTAACATTTAGATCTCGCTCGTCTACACCCCCTCAAACCACGTCCCACCACACACCTAACCTTCAGTTTGCAGTCCTTTCACTATTCCATTGGCACCTAATGCACTTGATCAGCTCCTGGATCGTGTTATCCGGTTTACTTCTCATGTGTAGAAGCAAACCCATTCTGATTCATGGTAGTTTCTCTCTGGCATTGCCCCATCTTCTCATAATCATTTGCAATTCGCGCGCGCGCGCACGCACACACACACACACACACACACACACACACACACACACACACACACACACACACACACACACACACACACACACACACACACACACACACTATGAATGGTATGCACTCATACACCCACTTCTACAGAGTTTTTTTTCTCTTTCGATTTGACCGCATCGTTGTGATTGCGAC